>NC_137777.1:16599959-16654959 GCF_963455305.1 Plecotus auritus
AAAAACATACTCTAATAGCTCTCAAATAAAACAACAAAGAAAATCAGAATGATTCAAAGTGAACATGATTAATGACAATTTGTAAATTTTCAAACAAAATTGTGAGGTGAGCTGTCCAACATAAATAATTAAGTATTTTGAAAACTGCCATATATTAGTTAAAGCACTAAATTTTTGTTATTCTTTTTGCTAAAATTTGCTTTTAAAAATTAGAACTTTATAATATCCTGGAATGTATTTGATGCTGTGCTTAAAATGAAGACATGACTCAGAAACATTCCTTCTATTTTTTGAACTACATGAAAAAAGACAGAAATACACTATTCTCAAACAAAGGATAGATGGTTTTATATTGTATTATAAAAATGCTTAATAAATTATCATTTACTTCATTTAGATATTTTGATTCTTTTGGTTCTTAATTTTTAAATTGATTTAATTTCTGTAATGCTATATTTGTTCACTTGTAGCATTTTTTTAACATATGAATAAATTTAGATTTCTTGTAAAAATTATTTCATCAATGTCTTACTTTTCAATGTCTTACTTGTCCCCACAACTGGGAATCATTTCTAGTCTGTGGGCAGTGAGAAGTTGAACCTTACCAACGTTACACATCATAACTGTCTACTGCCCAAAAAAGAACTAATAAAGAACTGGCTAACTATTCCCAGCTTCACCAGTTACTGTGAAAAAATAAAGAAATCAATAAGAAGAAAAAGGGCCCCCCTACTCAGTACTTTGGATCCCTGGGAGTCTCTGGAAATCCAGATTCTAAGAAAGAAGAGTGAGAAAATGATAAGCATGCTAGTGAATAGAAATATTTTGCCAAGGTGAGGAGAAGGCCTAAGGGTGACAATGGAAGGATGTGTCTATATGGCCACATGTTCTTCGTTATGTGACAAGGGGCATCATCCCTAGGAAACCACAGGAAGGGCATACACATATACATTCCCTCCTGCGGGGTGGGGATTGGCAGATGGACCTCTCTCTGTTCCATTCTGTTTTCTGCTCATCAGACTTTTCTGCAAGTCTCTTTGCCGATCTGGGCTGCCATTTGGCTGATCCAAGCCCATAATCTATATCTGATCAAGTCCCATTGTCCAGCAATGTTTCATAACCATAACCACAAGCATAGTGTCACTATTTAAAATTCTTCATAGAGAAAAGTTAATTTGGGTCAAATATCCAACTCTAACCCTGGAAGTTTGATCATTAGGATCAAGGTCAATGTAGCCTTCTGGGAGTGGCAGGTAAGATGCTTTATTTAAGAAAAAGTTTTGCCTGAGAGGAATGCTGAGGTTCTCTGCTCTCTAATCATTTGATGCTTTGTATCATAGAAAGTATACCATAAGGGATTTTAGGACCTACTCCACAATTTTGGAGCAGAGAGAGAGAGAGAGAGAGAGAGTTCATTTGTTCTACTGGGTTGTGGCAAGGATTAACTCCATCCCTCTATGTTGACCTGGGGACAAATACCATTTATAAATCAAATAATCTGCTTGAATTTCACATTTGGCAATATGCACAATTATTCTTTTCTTTCATCATAAAATCCTGGGAGCAAATCTTAATATAAGCTAAGGATATCATGTAATTGAATTGATATATTTGCTGGAGAATAAACTTTCCTTCATGTTGTTGGGTTTGATTATTTATTTGTTCTCCGAATCCTGCAAACAACAAAATCAGGTACATTTTAATATTTGTTATATAAGATAATTTCTTTTAATGCTTTCTCAGTTCCAAACACAAAATAGATTATCAAATGACTTCTGGATGGGAACTTAAATACTTATCTCAAACATTTCTCATAAGCACTACGGCACTACAAATCTCTTCTTCCTGAAGGATGACAAATAGCTCAATTTCTTTCTGAGCAATTTTTATCACTTTTCTGAGTGTTAAATTTAATATTTTAAAATTATAGGCTATAATGATTCAATCTTGAGCTACATCAAAGGACACCTAGGTTACTTTATTTCCAAAAGTATTTTCTATTTTTAGTTTGTGCTTGTTTATATTTTCTAGAACATATACAAAGCCATATATATTGTATTACCAATCTTATAAAACAAAGGAAAAAATTGGGTAAATTAGTAGATAATATTAAGAATACATATTCTGTTCAGAATTTTAATGCTAATAACTTTTATATTTTATCTATACATAATTTCTTTTAGAATTAATTTTTGAGTAATAGGGAAGAGGCTGTTAAGGTTACTTATTTCTGCTATACTTTGTTTCAAAATCTTACAGTATATTCTCAAAATTGCTTTACAACTATGTTCTTACTAGCGGTATTGGGTGTCTATTGCTGTATGACAAATTGGTACAAAGCTAAGATGCTTAAAATAACAAATATCTATCATCTCACAGTTTCTATGAGTCAGAAATTCAGGTGCCTCTTAACCAGTTGCCTCTGACTCAGTCCCTCAGAGACTGCAGTCAAGGTGTTAGCTGGAGCTGCGCACTCATCTCAAGGCTTCCCTGGACCAGGATCTGATTCCAAGCTCAGTTACGTAGTTTGAGCCCCAACAGCACAAGATTTAGTTTCTCTTGGGCTGTTAGACTGAGGGTTTCAATTCTTCATTGCCTGTTGGCTGGAGCCTTCCTTAATTCTTTGCAATACAGGCCTCTCCAAAGGGAAACTCACAACATACATCAGAGCAAGGGCTGAGAGAGAGAGAGAGAGAGAGAGAGAGAGTAGACAGAAGCTAGATTGTTTGTGTGAGTTGTTGTTTTTTTTTGTGACCTAATATCAATAGTGAAATACCATAATTTTTATTACATTATACTTAATAGAATTAATTCAGTATGTCCAGACCACACTCAAAGAAGGGAATGATAAAAGAGCATGTATAACATGAGTAAAGAATCATATGGGGCCATTTTAGAGTCTGCCTATCACAATGTTCATAGTAACAACAGTAAATAGCTATTAATAGGATACATTAATGATAAGTTTTATAGGGGCTTCAATTGAAGCATAGATGAGTGATAACCTACCTGGTATAGTACAGCTTTAATGTGGAAGTCAGAAGCCCAGGGTTCTAAAACTAGCTTTATCACCTGTGACCTTGGATGATTTGTGCTTTAAATCTTTCCTGAACCATAGTAAGTTCTGAGGAGGTAGAAACACAGCTGAGTACAGAGTGAGGTGTAGTAGCCAAGAGCTGAATACTGTGGAACAGAGGGAATCTCAAAGATAATCTCCAAGTGAAATGGAGAGCATTATCCTGATACTAAAGCCAGGCAAAAGCACACTAAGAAAAAAATGCAAGCCACATTAACAGAATAAAGGATTAAAATTACATGATTATCTCAATAGATAAAAAGCATTTAACAAAATTTAACATCTTTTTATGATTAAATTAAAACAAAAAGTAGGAATACAAGCAAATTACCTTAACATAATCAAGGCCATATATGAAAAGCCCACAGCTAACATCATATCTATGATGAAAAACTAAAACATTTTCTCTAATATCAAGAACAAGACAAGGATGCCAGCTCTTGCCTCTTCTCAATATAGTGTTAGATGTCAAAGCTAGAGTAATTCAGCAAGAAAAAGAAATGAAAGGCATCCAGTTGGAAAGCAAGAAGTAAAATCATCTCTGTGCATGGATGACATGAATTAAAGATTCCACCATAGATAAAGAAATCATCTTAGAAACCAAGATGACAGCATAGGTAAACACTGAAACTGCTGCCTCACACAACAATTTCAAAACTACAACTTAAAGACAAAACAGACATCATCTGGAACCACAGGAAGGCTGGCTGAGTGGAAATTCTACAACCAGAAGGAAAGAGAAAAGCTCACTGAGACTCAGAGGAGCTGCAGGAAGCAGAGGTATTGAGACACATGAGCAGAGAGGACTGGCAACTGAGTGCGCGGCTGGCTTTCTCAAGCGGGAGGGAGACAAAAGCTCCCTACTGCACTGAACTCCAGTTCCAGGTGAGACTCTGAGGACCCAGACTTATTTTGGGAGAAAATGGACTGTCTGGCAGCGGGCGGAACTTGAGGGAGGCTTTCTCTCAGAGGTGCTTACAGCGATTACCATGGGACACTGAGACACAGGGGCCTATTAGGGCAGGGCTGACGGGAAACCAATGCTATATGCTCCGCCGTGATACTCTGCCCCATCCAAGCTGAGCACAGAGGCTTTTGCAAGTCTTGTCTCATCAGGGTGTCTCCAGCACAGAAGTTCTCCCAGCGTAGACACAGCTGATCTTTACAGCCAATTGGCCTGGAGGTCAATTCCTCCTAGTGATACCAGCAACAATCAAGGCTTAACTACAACAAGACTGTGCACACAGACCACAAAGGGGTGCACCAAGAGTGTCTACCTCAGGTAACTGGGGAGGCTGAGTCACTGGGCCCTATAGGACACATAGCACACAAAGCCACTCTATCAACTCAAGGAAGCAGCCAAAATGTGGAGACAAAGAAACAGATCACAAATGAAAGAAATGGAGGAAAGCAAACGACTGGATATAGAGTTCAAAATTACTGTTATAAGGTTTTTCAAGAATTTTCTAGAAAAGGCCTATAAATTTAGCGAGACCCTCAAGTATATGAAAAAGGACCAACTGAAAATTAAGCATACACTGACTGAAATAAAAAATATTATACAGAGATCTAACAGCACACAAGAGGATCACAAGAATCAAGTTGAAGCTTTGAAATACAAAGAAGCAAAAAACACTCAACTGGAAAAGCAAAAAGAAAAAAGAATCCAAAAATATGTGTAAGGAGCCTCTGGGACAACCTCAAGCATACCAACATCCAAATTATGGGGGTGCCAGAAGAAGAGAGAGAGAGCAAGATACTGAAAACCTATTTGAAGAGATAATGACTGAAAACTTCCCCCACCTGGTGAAAGAAATAGACTTACAAGTCCAGGAAGTGCAGAGAACCCCAAACAAAAGGAATCCAATGAGGACCACACCAAGACACATCATAATTAAAATGCCAACAGCAAAAGACAAAGAGAGAATATTAAAAGCAGCAAGAGAAAAACAGTTAGTTACCTACAAGGGAGCACCCATATGACTGTCAGCTGATTTCTCAACAGAAACTATGCAGGCCAGAAGGGAGTGGCAAGAAATATTCAAAGTGATGAATAGCAAGAACCTACAACCAAGATTACTCTACCCAGCAAAGCTATCATTCAGAACTGAAGGGCAGATAAAGAGCTTCACAGATAAGAAAAAGCTAAAGGCGATCATCACCACCAAACCAGTATTATATGAAATGCTGAAAGGTATTCTTTAAGAAGAGGAAGAAGAAGAAAAAGGTAAAGATAAAAATTATGAACAACAAATACATATCTATCAACAAGTGAATCTAAAAATAAAGTGAATAAAAAAATCTGATGAACAGAATAAACTGGTGAATATAATAGAATCAGGGGCATAGAAAGGGAGTGGACTGACAATTCTCCAGGGGAAAGGGGTTTGGGAGGTGCGGGATGAGACTGGACAAAAATCGTACACCTATGGATGAGGACAGTGGGGTGGAGGGGTAAGGGCAGAGGGTGGGGTGGGAACCGGGTGGATGGGAGAAAAAAGAGAAACAATCGTAATAATCTGAATAATAAAGATTTATTAAATTAAAAAAAAAATTCCACCATAAAAAAGTTAGAATTAATAAACAAATTCCACAAATTTGCTGAATACTAATCAACCACAATGTAAAAGCAGTTATGTTTATATACACTAACAATATACAATATAAAAATGAAATTATGCCAAAACCGGTTTGGCTCAGTGGATAGAGCGTCGGCCTGCGGACTCAAGGGTCCCAGGTTCGATTCCGGTCAAGGGCATGTACCTTGGTTGCGGGCACATCCCCAGTAGGGGGCGTGCAAGAGGCAGCTGATCGATGTTTCTCTCTCATCAATGTTTCTAACTCTCTATCCCTCTCCCTTCCTCTCTTCCTCTCTGTAAAAAAATCAATAAAATATATTTTAAAAAAATGAAATTATGAAAGCAATTTCTTTCACAATAGCATCGAAAAGAATAAAATCCTTAGGAATAAACAATGAATGAGGTAAAAACAAACAAACAAAAACTTGTACACTGAAAACTACACAACATAGTTGAAATTAAAGTAAATACAAATAAGTGGGAAAATATCTATTTTATGTATTAGAAGACTTAATATTGCTAAAAATGTCCAAATGTCTACTGATTAAATGCAATTCGTACCAAAATCCCAATGACATTTTCTTTCATAAACAGAAAAAAATCCTAAAATTCATATGGAACCACAAAGACTCTGAATATCCAAAAGATCTTGAGAAAGAAGAACAAAGCCAGAGGCCTTACACTTTCTGACTGCAAAACATACTATAAAATTTCAGTGACCAAAAGAGTATGGTACTTGCATAAAGATAGACACATCAGCCAATGGAACAGAATAGAGAACGCAATAATACACCTGCACGAATATGGCCAAATGATCTTCAACAAAAGTACCAAGTACACAATGGGGAAAAGATAGTATCTTCAATAAATGGTGTGTTTTTTGTTGTTGTTTTCTCCGTTTTTTGTTTTTTATTTTTTCTTGTGACATGAAAATCCCAGAGGCAATGAATAACACTGAGCCACCAAGAGGATGGATGGGACCAGGAGGGGCAGGCAACAAAAGATTTCAGGAGAAAAGCACAGCGGATAATATTTATAAATGTTATTCCACTAAATTTATTTTTAAGACAAATAATAGAGAAAATAAATAGTAAAAACAAAAAAAGTTTTAAAAAGGTATAAAAATCCTCATCTTCAATGTTTGGTCATCAATTGATAAGGTATTAAATTATTAGTAAATTATTAATATTTAAAGTTAATGTAATTATTAGAAGATTTTAAAATAAAATCATGTATTTATAATATTTTGTTTCAGGGAAGTGAAACTGAGGAGTAGTGAATTAGGTAAATGCTGATTTTCATTATAAACTTTTATTACTTAGGGTTTTTTCCTATGAACATGTATTACTTAAATGAATTTTAACATTTTGGACAATGGATAAAGCTACTGGAAGTTTCAATAAATCATTATAGAGAGATGCAATCAATCCATCTTGGGAGAATAGTGCTCCTTTTTGGGAAAAACAGATGAAGGGTCTTTGACTTTTGCAGAAAGGTGGCAAAGCCATAATGGGACTATAGTCATGAAAAGTTAGAAGAGTAAAGTTGCCTTCAGAAATAAATAAAGCCATGCTCATTAGGAGATACTTTTTTCCATGTGAGTAGATGGTGTGCAGAGAGAAGATTTGATGGAAAGAAAAAGAGACAAAAATCTGAAAGATTTGGTCCAAATACAATGGCAGCATAATAGGATTGAGGGGGAAAACACACACACACACACACACACACACACACACACACACAAAAAAAAAAAAAAAAAAAAAAAAAAAAAAAAAAACAACTCCAGTAAGGAATTCTCCATGATAAATTGGACTTTAGGAAACATTAATGATTGGTATCATTTTCCCTTTTTAATTATACTCCTTCCCTGTGACTGTTGCAAGGCTGTTATATAGGACAACCTTCTGCTGGCAACGCCTAATGGAGAACAAAGAAGAAGTGTATATTCAATCTGAGTTTAGGGCACTGAATGGCAAAGTGGCTCCAATATACTGCTCTTCCCCCTGTGGTTTGCATGGTTCCAGGAAGTGACTAGCAGCAAACTGAACATGCCCGTGATGAAGTGGAGAGATAGAGAAGCCAAATAACTGAGGAAAACCAATACATGAAAAGAAAAAATAATAATGTTCTCTTTAATACACTAAATGAAAGAAATCCTTGAAGGTAATGGGTTTGTGGCTATCTTTTCAGATTACACTTGCTTGCAAAATTCAAGTTAAGTAACTAAATTATTTTCTTGATTACCACATCACCCTTCATTTCTATGGTTAGTTCTACAAAGCAGGATCGAAGTAGCTTCCTTATATGGTCCTTTGTTGATAGAGTGCAGAGTTCTTCAACTTAGACTTTTTTCTTCTTTTGAGTCTCCCATCAATCTGTGGTTTCTGTGAAGCTTTCCACAAGTACTTTTCATGCAGCCCTCCCCTTGGACTTGTCAGAATCTTGAGATCTGTTTGCTTTTCCTGAACTTGGCCAGCTCCCCTCGGCTGGGAGTTCCCTCCAGCTTCGGTCTGCTTCTGTTCTTGAGTAGGCTTGGCTTGGGTAAATCTCCTTATGGATGTGATTGTCTCTCTCTGACTCAGTGCCCAAACATGAAATTCAATAGTCATTTTCTGACAGGAGAACATTTTTCTTAATGTCAGAGATTTCTCTTCCTTTTATTGCATTACTTAATATTTTTAATCGATTCAGTTGCTTCACTATATTTTCAGGATATTGTTTCCATCTGATAAGGCATCAGTCTTTCTGTCCTACCTGCTGTATATAGCCCATGTAAAAAGCAATCTATTACCAAGATGGCATTTGCTTTGAGGCACATTCTAATAAAATAATGTAGTTGTCAACAGAGTATACATAACTTTAGTTTGATGAAAAGGATAATTTTGGAGAAAAATAACTTGAAAGATGTTGAATTAAGAGACCATGATTTAAGTAATGGTTCCGGGTTTTTGTTTGTTTGTTTGTTTGTTTTTTAATCCTAATCCTAAGATATTTTTCCACTGAGTTTTTAGAGTGGAAGAGGGAGGGAAAGACAGAAACATCGATGTGATAGAAACACATTGATTGGTTGCCTTCTACATGCACCCCAACCACGGTCCAGACTGGGATGGAGCCTGCAACCAAGGTTCGTGCCCTTGACCTGAACGGAACCCCAGAGACCCTTTGGTTTATCCACTGAGCCAAATTGGCTAGGGCCATGGTTCCTTTTCTGATATAATGTGATATTTAACAAATCTGACTTATATTGCCTAATTATCTGAGATTTAATTTTATGTGTTTGAAATGTTTTATTTCGTTCAGAAAAGAATTTTCCTTTTTATATATTTTGTAGAATATATAACATATTATATATTTGAGAAATTTATATAGTTATGTATCTAATGTGTAGTTGAGGATTTCTGTAAATATATATTTGAAGTGTATTTGTAGAGTTTGTTTAATTATTTATTTTTTTTAATATATTTTATTGATATTTTACAGAGAGGAAAGGAGAGGGATAGAGAGTTAGAAACATAGATGAGAGAGAAACATCGATCAGCTGCCTCCTGCACACCTCCTACTGGGGATGTGCCCGCAACCAAGGTACGTGCCCTTGACCGGAATCGAACCTGGGACCTTTCAGTCCGCAGGCTGACGCTCTATCCACTGAGCCAAACCGGTTTTGGCTAGTTTGTTTAATTATTATTATTATTATTATTGTTATAAATATCTCAGCAACTGATTTTCTTAGTTTCTATACTTTTTTTTTGAACGATGGTACATACTATGATTTTTAAAGTGTGATATAAGTGATATAAAACATGAGCTATGCATATCTTATACTACTTGATTTTGATACAGCCCAACTATTTATATGATTCCTTAATTAATTCTATTTATATTGACCTACCCTATCAGTTGATCTCTCTTTGCTATTTGGCCAACAACAGTTTTGTGGTAGTATGTGAATATTCATAAATTTGGACTTAATGTCCAGGGAAGGATTCCAGTCAATTTATGGAATATTAAAAAGCATGTTTATCTCTGACCCCTCCATAGCCCACTACAATGAGCTTCCACCTACAAGGACCGAGAGAAAAGAAGAAGTGATGAGAGCACAGGAAAGGTGATAACCAGATTCTCAATGATATAAAGCAGGTGGATGAGTGGTAACTGGCTCAGAAAACCAGAGATGCTGAACACTAAGTGCCTTGACAAGAAGCAAGCTAATCAGGGCAGAACTGCGGAAAAGCGGAGGAGGTCAGAGGCAAGTGTTCCTCTGAAGATGGACAGTGTGAGGTAGGTCAGAAATGTAAGAAATAGTTTGGAAATACATACTTATACCTTTATTTACATATATACATATATAAATTGATTTCAAAGAGGAAGGGAGAGGGGGAGAGAGAGAGAAAAACAACAATGATGAAAGAGGATCATTGATGGGCTGCCTCCTGCATGCCCTACACTGGGAATCCAGCTCACAACCCAGGCATGTGCCCTGACCGGGAATCGGGAATCAAACCGCTACCTCCTAGTTCATAGGTCTACACTCAATTGCTGAGCCACGCGGGGCAGACTAGGTACACCTTTCATATTACCTTTCCCACCTCACACGACCTAACAGTGGCCCCTCACTCATCTGAGCAAAAGACCACTGGTGTATTTTGTGGAGAGGATGACACAGAATAACTCTGGTCTTGAAAACATCAGGCACGCCACTGACAGCAGCAGCATTGCAGCAACAATAGCAACTGAGAAGTCTACATAATGGTTAGCGCTGGCCCAAACTCCCTCATCTGTTTACCTTGAGTATTCTGGTAGCCACACTGAACTCTCCAAAGACGGAGTCTGTATAATCTTTCTCTGAGGAAATGACCATTTCAAAGGAAAGAGCTCCACATACTGATTTTGGGAGTTCTCCACCCCATTTAGTTGGGTGTTTGGCCCATCACCTACAGTGAACCTTACCCTTTGATAGGCCCCACCATTTACATCGAGGTATAATTAGATTTTTAGAGCATCACCAGGCAAATCAGAAAATGAGGAAGAACTCAACATCCATGGCCTCATTCACTATACTCTTAGTGAGTTCCTACTATGTGCTAGGCAGTGCTATGGGTGCTAGGGGTACAGAGGGGATAAAACAGTCAGAAATCTCAGTCCTTATAGAGCATATGTTCTAGTAGAGGAAGACAGACAACAAATGTTTACTCAGTAAATAGTATAATGTATATAATATTTTTTAAAATATATTTTATTGATTTTTTACAGAGAGGAAGGGAGAGGAATAGAGAGTTAGAAACATCGATGAGAGAGAAACATCGATCAGCTGCCTCCTGCATACCTCCCACTGGGGATGTGCCCGCAACCAAGGTAAATGCCCTTGACAGGAATCAAACCTGGGACCCTTCAGTCCACAGGCCGACACTCTATCCACTGAGCCAAACCAGCTAGGGCATGTATATAATATTTTAATGAACAAATGGATGAAAGGAGTTAACAGATAATACAGAAAACAGAAAAATATGTTTTAAAATCATTAGAGAAATAAGACAAGATATTGCATTTATTTCATAAGAATGAGATCCCATATTGTTTTCAAAGAAAAAATACCCAGGGAAGTGAAATACTGAAAATTAGCAATGAAGTAGAAAAAAATTTAAATCAAGAGAAAACTTAGGAAGATAAAGTGGGAAGTAGAACAAAAGGAACTGGTAAACAGCATTAAAATGCATCAAATTACTGGAAGGAACTACACCAACAAGCTCACAATAATATATTAAGCGGGTGGTATTCTGGACATTTTTTTCACTTTTTAAATAATTTCTTCACTGAGGTTACATGACCTTCACATTTAAACTATGAAGGTATTGCTGAGATCTGTAATCAATGATCTAAGCCTGTGTGTACTATATGGATGCACTCATGTGAGTAGTACTCTACATGGAATATTTTTTTTGCAAATATAAGAAATAAATCTCATTGAGGTATTTGCATTTTCTGAATAACCTTCAACTGACAAATATAAGAACACTTTAAAAATGGAGAATTCTTGATGATAACCTACTTGAACATATCCCTTAAATCTTAGCGTGTCAAGTGATCACAGATTAATGAATCATCAGAAAGGCATTTTCTAAGAGCCTGAGAAAAAACACAGCTACACGATAAATGTCCCAGAAAAACAATAATGTGGCAGCTTATACGAATTGCCACAGAAATGAAGAGATGTAAGCACTAAAAATGGATGAAAATCGTTTGAGTATTCTGAGAAGAGTCTGTTTTGTGTCGCTGAAATGTTGACCTGTAAATGATTTGTGTTAAAGTCCACAGAGAAGTGAGACTAGGGAGGAGAGAACACGGAGTAAAAGGCTCTGAGCCTTCCAGTTAGGTATGAACATTGCTATGTCTGCCAGGCTAGCTCCATGTCAGCATTGCCACATCCCCTCCATTTGTGTCACTGGTGATTCCACACCATCCACACCCCAGCAGAGGTGAAGGTTCACTCCAGAATGTCCCACTGATTATCTTTACACTATCTTAGGTGGAAAAACATCTCAAGGCTTTGGAAAGAATTCAGAACCTTAATTAGCAGAAATATTTAAAAAGTATGTTATTTTGAAACTCTAAAGTCTTTGTTGGCTACATTAGATGTTTGCTTTAACATTTTTTCCCCTAATCAGTTTAATTCAATACAAAGTAGATTCATCTTGTACTTCATCCAACAATTACTCATTAAAAAATACTATATAACACGTGTAAAATTAGCATTATGAGAAAAATTTCTGGGCTTTTTCCTTTTTTTTTTTTGCAACAGTTAGTAGGCATTTTCAAAATGTATACAAGCTCTTTTGTTTATTGCTTTTAGATTCATAGAGTGCTCCCAGCTCTTTGTATGATCCAAATCCAGTTTATCTCTCCTTTAAAAAATGAGCATTCATTCTTCACAAAATAATTTATGAAACACCTAGATAGACCAAGTCCCTGCCCTCATGGAACTTACATTTTAGTGGAAGTGTGAGAGATATAAATTGTAACTGTACTAAAAGCAGTCTCAGCAACACATACTATGAAAAACAAAGACAGAAACAAAAAACAGTGTCAGGTATGGAGAAAGGCAGGCTGGCTGATGAAGAGCTCTCTGGGTTGGCGACTTCTGGGAAGAGATCTGAATGATATAGCGCAAGGGAAGAATATTTTAGGCAGGAGGTATAGCAAGGGCAAGAGTATGAGATGAGAAATAGACCGGTGTCTATACCAGAGCAAATGGGAAGGAGTAGGAAGAGATCAGAACAGAGAGCATGTGGGAGGGTTGTCTAGATATTATTATATTTTAAATGTTGCTCTAAATATTTCATATGTGCTCATTACTCACGCAATAGAAAAATACTAGCAAAGAAACAAAAAGCTCTGCTCTTGTTGAATTTTTTTGGGGGGAGGGCAATTAACATATAAATAATGGCTGTTTTGTTCTCACCATGTTCAACCAATCAAAGCCCAAATGCCTCATGACATGTAGTTCACTGCCCACAATTTGCACACACCAGGCTGGAAAGTTTGGCTGGGAAGGAGAAAAAAATGGATGCCCCAGTGTCATTTTTTAAAAATTTTTTTAAAATATATTTTTATTGATTTCTGAGTGGAAGGGAGAGGAAGAGAGAGATAGAAACATCAGTGATGAGAGAGTATCATTCATTGGTCAGCTTCCTTCTGCATGCCCACAACCCAGGCATGTGCCCTGACCGGGAATTGAACCATGACCTCCTGGTTCATAGGTCAACGCTCAACCACTGAGCTACACTAGCCGGCCCTGAATTTCTAATTTTTATAACATTTTATTTATTTATTTATTTATTTATTTATTTATTTATTTATTTATTTTTCACAGTGTCATTTTTGAAGGGAGGATAATTCCATCACAGGTGGAGAAACAAGCGTGTTAGAAAAGACAAACCCATATTTCTAAATAAGTTAGGATGTATATTTAATTTTCATCAGAGCTGCACCCAGCCATTCACCAGAGATTCGAACCTAATAAGCCCCTCTTGGCTCCCCTGGAAAGGCCTCCTCCATTCCACACCCAGGAAGCTCAGGGTGAAGCACCCACCACTCCGAGATCTCCCATTAGTCATACGTTGAAGTTGAATTCAGTTCTTTTATCTGAAAGGGAGACGAGTCAGGGAAAGAAAGGCAGGTTTTTAATATCTTGTTTTTCTAGCATAGGGTGGGGGGATGGCAGGTCTACATACCCTTCACTGATTTCCATTGACACTGAGTGTAGATAGTTCCCAAGAGGACAAAGAGAAAGAGAGCATTGCCATGATTATGTATGCATGGGGACTTTATAAAATATGTGTACTTTTTATTTTATTTATTTTTTATTTTTTTTTTAAATATATTTTATTGATATTTTTACAGAGAGGAAGGGAGAGGGATAGAGAGCTAGAAACATCGATGAGAGAGAAACATCGATCAGCTGCCTCCTGCACACCTCCCACTCGGGATGTGCCCGCAACCAAGGTACATGCCCTTCACCGGAATCGAACCCAGGACCCTTCAGTCCGCAGGCCGACGCTCCATCCACTGAGCCAAACCGGTTTCGGCAAATATGTGTAGTTTTTAGAGCTCTGGTTTACAATTCTGCTATAAACAATGGGATATCTTTTTGGGGTCTTACATTATTCTTTACTAATAATGATGTTGTTCTTTAATGGCTCAAGATGTTAACGGAGCATTATCTATTTTTGTTGTTATTTAAACTCCTTGGGATGCAGTATAATAAGTGTATCCTAAAATGCACTGTGCAAACTACACATATTTCTGTTCCATGAAAAAATAGGATATAGTTCATGTTGGGTCCAACTGAGTTAGCAAACTTGAAATTGAAAACAATCTCTGCCTTTTTATAGCCTCATGTTCGTAGCCTTCAGAGCCAGCAAAAAAAAAAAAAAAAAAAAAAAAAGTGTTCGAAGCTTGGATCTACTTAAAAATTATGCCATACGCCACATCGTCGATGTAAAAATATTCTTCTGGATATAAAAGTTTATTAAAAATTAAAAGGAGGAAAAATTGGAATATTGCATAAATTACATTTTTACCCAAATACAATTTTGTCTGCAATAAAAATTAATCTTTCAAAATCCATACAATCCTTAATTTTTACTCATTTGCTTCACTTTTGGCTTGTATGCTATTAACTGTTTAATAAACCTATTTATAACCTAAGCAATTTATCTTACTTCTCTTTGCATACAGATATAAAGTGTTTATGAAGACAGGAGAAAACCCGCAAGTCTACAACTGTGATGAATGGAAACTACCTCAAGGAAGTATGAACTCTCAAGTTATGGGAACTATTATACTTCAGATTTTTCCCTAATAAGCTTAAATCATCTTAAAACTTTATCCATTTTATCCTCATAGATTACTTGAGAAGGTCTGGAAAAAAGGCATTATTATCTCTATTTGAGTAAGAAGAAAATTCAGTGTGACATTTACTGGTATTTTATTTTAAATTTACTACTATTATTAGTAGAGGTTGAAATGAATTTGATGTATTTCAAAATGAAAAGCATTACAATCCAGGAAGAGTATTTCTACATTAGAGATGACGATAAAACAAGGAGTTAAAATATAACAACTCAATGGGAAAAGCTACTTGAAAGAGGTGAGCTTATTAATTTTTCTTCCCATGTGCTTGGTCTATCTTATTCTGTCTTTTATTTAAATTCAACCAGCTTTCTTGTCTTTAAGAAAAGACCTTCAGGCTCTCTTTTTTTTTATAAAGATTTCACAGAAATTTTAAGGAGGCCAATTAAGAGAGGAGGTGATTTTGAATAATGGGCATGAAATAGGAGTGTTTTTAGAGTTAAGTATAGTATGGAAAATTTCCATATTGAAAGAGGAAACATGAAACTCTATATAATATGTTTAAATCCTTTCTAGCAATCCTTTCTAAAATTTTTTATGTGATTTTCTTTTTTTTCCCTTTTTGCCCTCTTACATGACCTTTATTCACTCTCCTGGCCTACGACATCCATCTCTCTGAGGTTGTATGTGAGGGAAATGGGGATAGAGAGGTATACCCAGCTTTTGAAAGTCAAAATAAAACTAAGCAGTAAGACAGGGTATTATCTTAAAAGACATTTCTCCATATTTGTTTATTTCTCACTTTATCTAACAACCAAGCTTACGTGACCCACACTAACAGAATTCTCCCACGGTTGAGGAGATATCTCTGGTCACCATTAAGGCTTAGTTAAAGTATGGGAAAAGGAGTTTAAGAAAAGAAAAGCCTACCCTTTCCAATTTTGGAGATTAGTAGGAATTAGAAAAGGGGAGAAACAGGAATGTAAAAGAACATAAGAAGAAAAACTAATGTTTTCCTTCTTTCGCTTAAGTAGGAGGGATGTATAAGGTAGAAAGGAACCCTTTATACCCCCTACCTCTTACACACACATCCACCTCCACTTCTTATTTGACCGTCTGAAAGGAGATCCTTTGAAGGCAATCTTAGACCAATCAAAGGTCAATTTCAATGTTCAGCATGAACAGTCAAAGGAAGACCATGAAATATTGTTTTCTGAGCCATCTTGTTTCCAGAGTTACCTATGTGTTTGTCTGTGGTGCTTGACAGAGAGGTTCATGGGAGTGAGAATATTACATCTTTATACCAATATTTCTCCTTTCAGCTCTATCAGTTTTTGTCTGAGGTATCTTGAGGCTCTATTGTTCAAATTATATATCTTGTTATGATCATTATGTTTTCCTAGTGCATTGATCCTTCTACTATTATGTAATATTCCTCTTTGTCTCTACTCTACTGATTTTCTTTGTCCTAAAGACTACTTCAACTGGTTTTAATATAACCACTCCTGCTTTTACCTAAACTAATGTTTGTATAGTATATCTATTTCAATCTTTTACTTTCAACCTGCTTATATCATTATATTTCAAATGAGTTTCTTGAGACTACATATTGTTGTATCATGGGTTATTTTTTTAATCCATTCTGCAAATCTCTGTATGTGTGTGTGTGTGTGTGTGTGTGTGTGTGTGTGTGTGTGTTTAATTGATGTAGTTAGACCATATACATACCATTGTTGATATGTTAGGGCTTAAGTCTGCCATTTTGTTATTCATTTTCTGTTTGCTTCCTACATTTCCTAATCTTCTATTTCCTTTTTCTTTCTTTCTTGTGGGTAATTTGAGCATATTTTTAAGATTCTATCTTGATTTTATTTATGTTTTTGAGTATATAATTTTGTCTGATTATCTAAGAGGTTCTAGGTATTGCAATATACCTATATCACAGTGTACTGATATCAATGTCTTACCAATTCATATGAAGTATGATACTTATTTCCATTCAGGTTCTTTATCCTCCTTATTTTAAAATTATAATTATTTAAGTGTTTCTTCTACATACATTGAGCACCATATCAGATGTTGTTAAAATTTTTGTTTCAACCATCAAATATGATTTTAAAAACTAACAAAAAGTTGGATAATCTTTTTACCCCTATTTTTTCTTATTCTAATTATGTTCTTCACTTTCTAAAGTTCTAAATCTTTTCTTATTTCTTTTCTTTTTAGGGGACTTCCTTTAGCTATTTCTTAATGACAGGTTTTCTAATAACAAATTATCTTAGTTTTCCTTAATATTTATTTCTCCTTAATTTATAAAGATTTTTCTCCAGAAATCTAATTTAAAGTTGTAATTTTTTTCTTCTCTATTTGAAAAACGTGTGTCACTCCTCTTTTAGGACTCCCTTGTTTCTGATGAGAACTTGCTATTATTTGAGTTGGTATTTTCCTACAAGTAATGCATTGTTTCTCACTGGTTAATTTCATGATTTTTTTCTCCTTAGCTTTCAGAATTTTAATTATGATGTGTCTTGGTGTGGATTTTTTTGTGTTTATCATATTTGGTGTTGCTCAGCTACTTGTATCTATAGATTTATGTCTTTCACCAAAGTTGGGAAATTTTCAGCCATTATTTCTTTGAATTATTTGTTAATTCTATTCTATTGTTTCCCTCTGGAATTCCAATGACACAAATGTTATTTGTCTTTTGTTGTTTTCCCACAGGTCTCTGAAATGCTATTCACTTATTTTCAGTGTATTTTTTGTTCATTGTATTGGGTGAATTTATTGTCTATCTTCAAGTTCAATTCCATCCAGTGTTATCTTCACTTTACTATTGAGTCCAGCTAGTGAGTCATTTTTATCCTGTTATTATGATTTTTCAGTTTTATAATTTCCATTTGGTTACTTTTTTAATGTCTATTTCTTTATTCAGATACTTTATTATTTTGTTTAGTTCAAGAGAAGTTATAATTGCTTATTAAAACATTTGTTATGATAGATTCTTTTATTAGAAAGAAGTGTTTATATTATTAGAAATAAGTTCTAAAGTACACATTCAAAGTATAGTATTCTAAATTCAGAAAATAAAGTAGCATACTGGAAGAAAGTATATGCTTGAAGATCAAACAGACTGGGTTTTAATGTTATTTACATTTGTTTTCTATACGCTCATTGTAAATGAATACAGTGGTTGTGAGGATTAAATCTGTGCCAGGAACATGCTAACAGTTCATGAAGTGTAATTTTCCCATACATTTATCATTAAGATCCCCATAATAAATGTAGTTATACAATACATAGAGCTTCTAAGGGTGAATAGGTTTTATTAATGCCTTTTTTCAAAACACAAGGAATCTGAAGTACAGAAAATTTTTAACTAGTGACATAAAAAATCTGGACTAATGGTTATCAAATGGTCGTTCATGAAGAGCCAGTCACTGCATCATCTGGAAACTTGTTTAATATACAAGTTCTCAAGCTCTCTCCCTGACCTATTTAAACAGAAATTCTGGGGGTGGTGCCCAGAAATGTGTGTTTTAACAAGTCCTCAAAGTGATTCTGATGCCAGTTAAAGCTTGAGAACTACTGGGCTAGGCACTAATCTATCATCCAGAGTCTTTCCAATATACCTTTTTGTGTGCTACCTATTTTAATTTAGTGGATTCTCTCAGCTTACTTATGGCACTTACACTGATGTACAGAATCCGTACATTATAATGCGTTCATAACACATTGAAGAGTCTTACAATGTGGAATTCATGTCCTGTGCCATCTGGAGGGGGAAACATAATTTCCTGGATTCCTTTTAACTCCTTACTAACCTGCCAATCTAGCCGATGTCATCCTGCAATACTCTCATGGGCCAACACCAATATGGCAACTGACCTTATTTTGGGCACTGAAACCTACAGTTCAGCAAACCCAATTCATTGTATGTGTTACTCTGTTTTTATAGCAACATATAGATGCCATTGGAGCAAACCATGAGAATTTCAGATCAGAACCCTTGGTTCTTTCCTTTTAAGGTTTATGTCAGCCCATGGTCATGATATTTTGCCTCTCTCTACACTTCTGCTCCTAACTGAGGAATGAGAAATTGTTCATAGTAACACAAATAGCAGTTATAAGAGGTTCAACTTTGGAGACATCTCTAAGTTTCATCTATCCCTTCCTTGGAGTAGACACTATCCTTTTAAGAATCTCCCAATGTCTGTGACTGGCTCCCTAAAGATAATATCAGTTACCTTGGGAAGGGGCCAGAAGAAAAGTACATCTGCATCTCTGTTGCTGCAACTTTATCAGTAATTAATGCCAAAATCTTAGTGAGCTATTAGGGCCACCCAAGCTTTATGATGTTATCTGTTCTGAGCACATGTAATTTGAACGTTGTCAATCCACACTTCTAAAAAAAACCACTGAAAATACATAGTACCCAAACTTACCAGTGTTCACCCATTTTAGGGCCAGGAGATACATTTTGTGGATAGACTACTAGGTGTCAACTCTAGACAGACTCACTGGCCATGGATATTACTCTGTGCTCTCTCTCCTTGTTTTGCTATATTATTGTCCCTGGGCATTCAAAGATGGCAGTCTTGTAGATAACAAAAAGCCAAGAGTCTTGTAGTTAAAGAATCAACCACCTTCCCTTACATAAATTTACACATCTTGGGAAGCTAAAGGGATGGGAGTGGAGGAAAACTGACTTCCTATTATCCTGTGAGTTTTGTCCTCTTTGGTTGCTATGCCCAACTCCCTGGCCTAGAGTTGGTCACTGAGTGTCTTTGCAATCTAGGAATATTTTTTTGTAAAGCTCTTGCAAAAACCAACAGATCTTTAAAAAGTGTTCAATATTCTACCATTGTGAAGGCAAATGATGAAAGCAGAAATCCTTTCAGTATTTATCTTTATTTGTAATGGGTATTCAGGCCTGGTATTTGCAGTCTTATAAAATCCGTTCTATCTGTAGGCACATGAAGGCATTTCTTTAACATGTTCTCATTAGAATAGGTATGTGATAATTTCTACTTTGCGGGAGTCTGACCCCAAAGCTTCTCATACCCTTAGAATGAAGCCCAGGAATATGAATTTGGTTTATAGGAAACCAACCTATCTTTGTGTTTGTACACTTGTATACATACAGACTGCTATTTTTTGCCATATTTCTGGGGAATTCTCTAGATTCTAGAACTTGGAAATTATACCACTTATTTAAATTTCTTTAATATGTTCTCAGAAGACCTTGAATTGAGACAATGGAGCTTTCCTTGACATCCATTTTCTTAAAGTTTAATAAGTATTTTGATTTATTTTATGCTGCTCATTCTAAGCACCATCTCATCTCATTGATGGAGAAAATGATACCTCTGATTTGAATTAACTTTTTCATCCTCTCTTTAAAAAAAAGCCATCATTAAACTCAAAGCCCTCAGCGTAGTCTGAAAAATCTAGATGGTACAGCTTCAGGACAGTAGGTGAGAGACAGTAGCTGTTTTCTATGTCCAATCTCTCTATCCTGTGGGCATTAGCTCACAGAAAATAAATAGGGAGAATGTCTAAGTTCTCTGGGCTCCTTACTCTTAACAGAGGCAGGTCTATATTTTAAGTAGGTTAAAATTTATCCTCATCAGCTCCACTGTTTACTTGCCTCCTTGAACTGGCCACACAGCAGTGTCAGTATGTACCTCACCTAGATACTGCGACTGCCCTTCTTTTAAAAATTGCAATTTAACAAGCAATTAACCAAAGTAAAGCTAGAATTCAGTATTCGAGTTTCACAGTGTCAGCCACCCTAATCCAGGCCATCATAATGTTTGCTATTGAAGACTTTTAACCCAGTGTTGTTTTGAGACCACTGAGCTCCAAAATCTATCTCTGTCTTCTCACCTCTGTATGGATTCCTCATAAGAGTGTTTGCTGCTTCTCTCTGCTCTGTGCCATGTGAGGATACCATGAGAAGTCGGCAGTCTGCAGCCCAGAAGAGGGTTTTTTACCAGAACCTGACCATCCAGATCTTGCACATCAGCCTCCAGAACTGTGAGAAATTCCTGTTATTCATAAGCCACACATAGGGTATTTTAATCATTCAGCCCAAGCTGAGACAACCTGCTATAGGAATCAAACTTAAAGAGGCAGCTTTCCATGATCCTATTTTGTAGGGGTCTAAAAAGTCTTAACCCATTTTTTACAGATTCTGTATTAGTTAGGGATTACATTTGACTGCTTATAATAAGAACCTAAACAACAGTGACTTAAACAAGATGAGGGTTTATTTTTTTCTCACAGAATAGAAATCTAAATGTAAGCCGCCCGGAACTTGTGTAACCTTGCCCAAGCATGTCAAGGCCAAGTTCTTGGATGTTCTCATGGCCTTTCATTCATGGGCACTCAGAGGTTGGGATAGAGCTGCTCACAGATGATAGCAGGACAAAACACAGGTCAGCCACACTCCTTGCCCAAAGTCACAAGGATCAGAGTTCTGGTTGAACATGCAGACTACATCTTATAAAGGGGCAGTAGAGACTCATGTCTGAATAGGAGCTAGATTGATAAACTCACTGAGTTGTTTCCCAATAGGGTCTTTTTAAAACCTAAAAAGTCTATTTGAACTGGAAATGACTTAGGTGAGGTAAACGGTGTGATAGCAGTTTACAGTATTGTGATCCATGCAATATTGGGCATGATTTTATTCCACAGCAACCTCCTGAAAAACAACTGAAATGTCCACTCGTGTACTAGTATTATTACAGGAAGTGCCATAGAATTTAACAGAAAAATTTCACTTCCTTTCTCCTTTTCCTCTCCCACTACCATCCTCACCCAAAATGAGAACTTCTTCCCACTCTCTATCTTCACTCCAACATCAAGATTTTATTTCAGAGAATTTAATGATTTCATCTGAAGGTTATTATCAAAAATTCCCTTTCAGTATAGAGTTACTAACCCATGTTAACCACTCCCAGTTAGATTAACTATGTATTTAGCTAAGTTTATTGATCACTACTATTATGAGCTTTTGTGTCTGGTGTTTTGCTTGTTTGCTTAATTTGATAGTATTCTTTCATCATTATTTTCCCCAGAAAGTCTACCTACCAATATATTTTAAACTCTGAATTTTTACATATATTTCCACCATCACATGTAAGTTATACCTTGGTTGAGTAGTCATTTCATCAGTACTATGAGATATATCATCTTCTAGCCTCAAATGTTGCAGATGAGAAGTCTGATGCTTTTCATTTATGAATAACTTGCTATCGCCAAGACTTTTCTTTTTTGTTTGGATTTCAAATTTATTTCCAGGATAGGTATGCGACTTTTTTCATGTGATATGCATAGAATACAGTTAAGTGAGACCTTTTCCCTTTGTTCTTTTACATGAATCTCTCTTTTGATGTTCCAGGTCATTAATTTGGTTATCAATAGAGATCACCCTTTCCTCCAATTTATCTGAAAGAAGTTACATTGTGAAATTAATAATTATCTGTTTTTAGTTATACTAGCTTCTACCTAAGTCCTGTTATCATTCTTCTGTTCTGATGGGCATCCGTTCCTCTCTAGAAGCTATTTCACTCTGTGTGCACTCTGTGTGTTCTGACCGGTACTTTTTGCTCAAGCTTCTGGGCCTCCGCAGGTTGTTTATTTTTCTTTGTTGGGCTCAGCGGGCTCCTGTCTGGTTGTTGGAATATGTGCAGTGTCAGCCGTCCCACAAGAGAGTAAAAGTTATCACGTTCTTTTCCACTGTTTCCAGGGGATTCAGAGCCAGGCTGGCCCCTACTTCCCAATCCAAGCATCTGCAGCAAGCTCCCTGCCACCCATTGTTTACCGTCACTGGGCGTCGGCTCCCTTGGTTTTCTCTTTCTTGGTCTTTGGACGCCAAGGAGACCAGGCATGCAGCCAGTGTCTAGTTTTCCTCGGGGGCCACAGATGGTTACAAGCTCTGCTCTGTACAGAATATGCTGCTTTGTATTACTTGTCCATTATATTAATTTTTGCAATATTAGCTCAAACTCTGGGAGGAGGGGGAGGACTGGGCAAAAAACGTGAAGGGATTAGAAAGTACAAATTGGCAGTTACAAAATAGTCACAGGATATAAAGTACAGCATAGAGAATACAGTCAATAATACTGTAATAACTATGTATGGTGCCAGGTGGGTATTGGAAATATCAAGGGGATCACTTTGTAAAGTATATGTGTTTAACCTTTATGCTATGTACCTGAAACTAACATAGAATAATATTAAATGTCAACTGTAATTGAAAAATAAAATTTGAAAAAATATTACCACATGTTTAAACAGATGAAAACAACACACATTTATTATCTCACAGTTTCTGTTGGGCAGGAATCCAGGCATGACCTAAGTGGGTCCTAATCAAGGTTTCCACCAGGGCTAGATTCTCACTGGGGTTCAACTGGGAAAGGGTCTGCTTCCAAGCCCACTGGATTGCTGGTGGTGTTCAGCTCCTTGCAGGCTGCCAAACCAAAGTTCTTCGTTTCTTGCTGGTGCTTGGCCTAGAGTCGCCCTCAGCTTCTCGCTGTATGACCCTCTCTACATGGCAGCTTGCACGCAACCTGGCCTATTGTTTCTCAAAACTAGTGAGTAAGAAAGTCTTCTCCCATGACAGGCCTTACAGTTTTGTCTATGGTGACCGCATGCCCATAATCAGGCAGATCCTGCCACCTTTGTGATATTCTGTATGGCTAGAAGCAAGTCCTAGGTTCTGACCACACTCAGGAAGAGAATCACAAAAGGCCATGGACACCATATGTGGGGGTCATGGGAACCACCTTAGAGTCTGTGCACCGGAGATATACTAGTATTTCCTGGGAAGGAGAAAAGCCACTTTTTTTCTTCTGTTAATACCACCTGACATATTTGGACCCTGTGTCTCATAGACATCCCCCCTCTCCCCACTATTTAAGCTAGGGGAGTTGTAATGAACGGCTTAGCTGCAGAGAGGAAGAGGGCAGCATTCAGGCAGCCACCGTCCCAGAGTTCCCAGCTCTATCAACTTGCTCTGTAAAACCATCCTCCATCCCTGCTCTGTCCACTTTAGATCAGCCCACAGACAGGTTTGGACTGGATTACTAACACAGATCTTCTGGCCTCTGGGCTTAAAATATTTCCATCGATCCCCCAATTGCTGGAACAATTTTTCTGAAATCCAAAATTAATTTCGTCTCTTTCTTAATTAAAAGCTTTAGGTGGCTTCTCATTATTTTTAAGACAAAAATCTAAATTACTAAACACTGGTCACAAAGTCATGCCTGGTTTAATCTTTCCAATCTAGTCCCTCTCTGGTCTCCCAATCTATACGGTCCAATCACAGTTAACCTCCTTCCTTCATTTCTCTGACATTGTCACTACATCATGTCATCACCTTCAGACCTTTGTGTAAGCTACTCCTCTTGCCTGAGATATTTTTCCTCTGCCTTGACACTTTCACTGATCTTTCACATAACATTAAACATTAAATGATTTGAGGAAACCTTCCTGACACAGCAAGTCCAATGTTAACTCCTCCTTATGGCCTCTTTGCCACGCCCCCCCCCAATACTTCCTTTGTTATATAGTCAACTCTGCATGTGATGGAGGTATTTTCTACAATGGGTTAACATTTTTAGTTGATATGGTGGCCTCTCCTACTATAAGTTCTATGAGAGAAAGATCTATGTTTAGTGATGGTTTTTTTTTTTTCTACCAACTATCAACATGTATGCAAGCAACACACACACTCAGGCTCACTTAACCCAAAAAGGAAGATATCAAAGGAATGTGGATTAGTCCACAATATCAAAGGTAAAAAAAAAAAAAAAAAGGAACCATGACAGAAGGAATAGGTAACATGGTAGCAACTGTGAGCTAGATAGCTGGTATGAGTGAGCAGTAGTAATACCACGCCATACAAAAGAAAAAGTGAAATTTCTCTCTTATCCCTGCTTAAAGTTCAAATTCTCAAGAGAGATTCCCATTGAGCTAATTTGGGGCATATCTAAGGCCACTAGACACCATTATCTCCAGCTCTATTTATGGTGAGGAATGTATAGTTCCCAAAACAAAATTGGAATGCGGCTCTCCGTCACAGGAGGAATGAATAAGGAATAAACAAAAACAACAGATGTTCACTATAAACCTAGTAAACCCACAGCATTAGTAGGCTTGCCATAAATACTTGCAGAATAAATGAATGGACATCTGAAATAGACTAAACTCAATGTAGCTAGCCACTTACCAGTTATGAAGGAAGATTTGGGAAAATTTTAAACCACTCTAGAGAAGAATGATTGACATGTAAAAAGCTGTATATATTTAATGTATACAACCTGATGAGTTTTGGCTAAGTATACACCACTATCGCTACCATCAAGAACACAGACATGTCCATAGCCTCTTAAAGCTTCGTCCTACCTTCTTTATTATTTTATTTTTGTGTGTGTGAGTTAACGACACAATATAAGATCTATCCTTTTCAAAAAATGTAAGTATACAACACCATATTATTAGCCATAGGCACAATGCTGTAAAGTAGATCTCCTGAATTAATTTATCTTATATAATTGAAAGTTTATACTCTTTGACCATCACCTTTTCATTTTCCCCTGCTCCTAGCCCATGGCAACCACAATTCTCCTCTCTACGTCTATGAGTTTAGTATTTTGGATTCCACATATAAGTGAGATCATACATTATTTGTCTTTCTGTATCTTGCTTTTTTCACTTAGGATAAAGTCCTCAAGGTCCATCCATATCATCACAAATTCCAAGATTTCCTTCCCTTTCGAGGCTGACTAATATTTCACTATACATACATGCTGCATTTTCTTTATCTGCTCATCCATTAATGGACAGTCAGATTGTTTCCTTATCTGAATTATTGTCAATAATGCAGCAGTAGACATGGGAGTTGCAGGTATCTCTTTGAAATCTTGATTTCAATTCCTTTGAATAAATACCCAGAAGGGTGATTGCTGGATTATATGGTAGTTCTATTTTTAAGTTTTGAGGAACCTCCACTTTTTTTTTGCAAGAGCTGAACCATTTTACATTCTTACCAACAGTGTTCCAAAATATATTATATTTATGTGTGTTTAAATAATAGCCATCCTAACAGGTGTGAGATGATATCATTGTAGTTTTAATTTGCATTTTCCTGATGGTTAATGAAGTTGAGCAACTTTTCATATACCTGTTGGCCTTCTGTATATCTTCTTTGGGAAAAAATATCTATTCGGGTGCTTGGCTCAATTTTTAAAATTGTGGTTGTTATATTGTTATTGAGTTGTAGGAGTTTCTTATATATTTTGGATATTAACTACTTATCAAATGTATGGTTTACAAATATCTTCACCCATTCCATAGGTTGCCTTTTCATTTTGTTGAGAGATTTTTTTTTTTTCTGTACAGAATCTTTTTACTTGATGTAGTCCCACTTTATTTTATTTATTTTGATTAATTTTTTAAAATTATTTTATTGTATAAGTTTTAGCTGTAGAGCATTATAATTCAACATCTGGATACACTACAAAGTGATCACCACCACTAGGCTAGTTACCATCACCTTACAGATGACTCCCTTCACCCATTTCACCCATCCCCCAAACTCCCTCCACTCTGGTAATCACTAATCTACTCTCTGTATCTCTAAGTTTATTTTTGTTCTGTTTGTTCATTTGTTTTGCTTCTTTTAGACTACACATATGGGTGAAATCATATAGTATTTGTCTTTGTCTGGCTTATTTCATTTAGCATAACACTGTCAAGGTTCACTTGTTTATTTTTAGTGCCTGTGTTTTTGGCTACATATTAAAAAAAAATCACTGTCAAAGAGCCTTTCCCTATGTTTTCTTCTAGGAGTTTTATAATTTTAGATCCTATGTTTAAGTTCTTAATGCATTTTGAGTTGACTTTTTGTATGGTGTGAGATAGGGTCCAATTTCATTCTTGTGCATGTGCTTATCCAGTTTACCTAGCACCGTTTTCCTATTTTGTATTCTTGGAACCCTTTTCAAAATTAATTCACAGTATACAAATGAGTTTATTTCCAAAAGGAGATAATAATGGTTTTTTCTTTCCTCCTAAGGTTGCTGTAAAGATTAAATGAGTTATTATAAATCAGTGGCATAGAGCAGTGCTTGGCACACTGTCATGGCTGAGACTTACCTCTGTACATCTTCATACTTACTTACCCATTCATACACCAACATACCTCTTATCCAAGGTAAAGAATCCCAGAATTATTAAAATATACACACTTGAACAGTGACCGACCTAACTACTAGAGTTAAAATTCTATCCCAGAGATGACAAACCCTAAAAAACCACTCTTCTTAAAGAATTCTGCCTTATTAAGATTTTTCTGTTGGTGCTATATATTACAATATTAAAAAGTATGTAAGCAGATTATATAGAGTCAATTCCCATCAATAACCTTGGTATAGGAAAAGCAGTACTCTTAAATGAAATACTATAATGGTAGGCTTATCACCTAAAAGAAAAATATTAACAGACAAATTGAAAAAGGCTTTTACTTCTTTGTCTAAGTGCTCAGCATACATTCGTTTCCTTTATGTGATAAGCCAAGGTTAGGCTGTAGTGGAAAATATTACTAGCAAAAATAATCTCTACGGAAGTCACATTCTTATTGGCAATATTCTACAAAAGTTAAATAGTATTCCACTGGGAAGACTTCTGGAATTCCGCAAGCATAAGAAATTTTTGCTCTTTATTTGTTGAGTACTTAATTGAGAATACAGTTATTGTTTCATACTTCTTGATTCACATAAAATTCCAAAGAAAGGAAGTTTTCTCCTGGTTTAATGAGTGGCATTAGACATCATTTTTGGAGAAATGGTTATAAATGATATATAAATGTTCACATTAATGAGAATTTCTCAGACTTCATCTTCTTTTTTTTTTTTTTTTTTTTTTTTTTTTTTGTATTTGTGACAGTAGATGTTTGTCAAATAGAACCTGACCTGGTACCCCTACACATTTAACAGACAAAATGAATGTGCCTGTGGTCGAAGTTGAAGTATGGGTCATACTGGCCCTGGGTCCTCAGGTTGTCATTTGCTCAGGTCCCTGAATCTAGTCTCATTGGTATTTCAAAGCAGCAGACAGACAACTATGTGATCTACTAAGCAAAGGTCTTTCTATGGAGAATACTGGATTAAAAACACTGACCTTCTCGATTGGAAGAGTCCAGCTGGAGAGTTGCACCATTGCATGAAAATGGGCAATTCTAAGAATTTTTGTTTTGCTTTGTTTTTTTTTTGTTTTTTAATCTGTGAACTAAAAAGGGTAACCCACAAAGTTAGGAAACAGGAAATAAATATATTTTTTAATTGTACACCAACTTGTTTCAGGTTTGATTCCAGGTCAGGGCACAGAGCTAGCTTGCAGGTTGGATCCCCAGTGGGAGCACGTGTGGGAGGCAACTAACTGATCAATGTTTCTCTCATATTGATGTTTCTCTCTCTCTCTCTGAAATCAATACACAAATGGCATAGCCTTAGGTGAGGATAAAAAATAATAATAAATACATAAACTGTCCCTTTCCCATTGCCTTGTGAAGCTGCCTTTGTTATTTTTAAGTTCCCATACGTCTTTATTCAATTTCCTCTCACTTTTTTTATGTCTCAATTTTTTCATTATAATCAAACATGATGTTTGTGAAAAAATGTAGAAAAAATATGGAAAAACCATAAAGAAGAAAATAAAAATTCCCTGTAAGTAAAAATATTAAAATTTTGGAGAATTTTCTTCCAGTTTATCTAATACATTTTAATGACAAATGCAATAATTTTCATACAGGAATAGCTAGAAAAAGCAGGCTCAAGTACGCAAAGACGGTTGCTGAACAGGCTGCTCCGAAGGGGGCGCTATGTAGCAGGAGGGGCAGATAGAAATATAGGTACGTAAGCCTAGAGATAGAAGCTAGAGTGGCACAGAGGAGCAGGGAAGGGTGCCTGTAGAGGTGTAAGCGTGAGAGAGCAGGCAAAAACAAACCACAGCCTGCTGTGGCGAGGTGCTCTCAAAGTGCTGGGGGAACAAAATACCCAGTAAAACAGTTTAAAATTGTTTGCTGAGCCATCTCCCCTCGAAGATCTTCAGTAAAATTCACATTACTCACGAAGGTTTTTGTCTAACAAGATTCTTTAGGCAAGGGACTTTAAGATTTTGTTCGTATACTGGGAAATAAATTCTAAAAGACCTGGAACATTTTTAGGCTCCTATCAGACATTTTCATCCCGTGTAAATAGTTTCAAAACATAATTTCTGACAGGCTGCAAGTATTGACATTTTAAAATAGAATTACTACCTCTTTCATCTATTTTATCTAAGAATCTGAAGATAATGGCAGTTTGATACCTACCATCATCCACTTAAAAGCCATGAAAATCTTTAACAGTGAAGAGGGTGGTGGCAAAAGAATCCAAAATGTATCACAGCACATTTTCCGACGACCTGCATTGTGTAAGAATACAAACTCAATGAAGTGAAGGGTTAGAAGTGAATTCACTTAAGAATATCTATGACCTCTTTTTTATTAAAAAAAAAAAATATGTTGTTAATTTCAGAGAGGAAGAGAGAGGGGGAGAGAGGAAACATCAATGGTGAGAGAGAATCATTGATCAGCTGCCTCCTGCACACCCCACAATGGGGATTGAGCCTACAACCCAGGCATGTGCCCTGACTGGGAATTGAACCATGACCTCCTGGTTCATGGGTTGATGCTCAACCACTGAGCCACACAGGCTGGGCTCTATGCCCTCTTAAAGCAAGAGGCAAAGAAGATAGCCAACACCTGGGATATAGGTATACAATCCTTTCTTCCTTCTTTCCTTTTATGTCCCCCTACAAAAACACATTGTACATACAGTTTTAAACCTTAGAATTTTTACATGGCATTAATTTAGGAAGATATTCTTCAAAGATCTTTTAAGTTATTTTATTATCATATGCTATTTTTTATGTATTAGTCAAGCTTGAAACAGTTAGCCAGTGACTTGGGCAGAAATTATATTCAGATTTTGGAGTATAAAATTGTCAGGTCTTCCATAGCTCTGAGCTCTGTTATCTACTACTTGAAACTATTAAGTTTTGTGGTTTCTCACCATCCGACCTAAGGGAATTGTGGAGCTCCCATAGACAAGACAGCCACAGAGTGGGAGTTCTTGTCCAAAGCAGTGGTAGCTTTTATGGAATAAATGTTTCTCAAGTTTCTGCCTGCCATTCGATGATTTCTGGTGCATTTACATGGTTGTTTTTAGCAGGTTTTGTAATTGTTTACATGTGGAGGAATCTCCTCAACATTTCCTGCCATTGTTATGAAAATCTTGCCCATGTGAGTATCATTAGATTATTAAAAATCTTTGCTAATTTGATAAGTGTAACTTACTGCTTTTTTTAATATTATAGTTCTGATTACTGGTGTGATTGAACATTTTTTTGTATGTTTATTGGCTATTTGTATTTCAGCACTTGTAAATTATTTGCTCATTTCCTTTGTCTATTTTTAAATTCTGGAATCTTATTTTTTATTGATTTAGAAGTGTTTTTATTATTAAAATATTATTGCTCTGCCAAAAGTATTCTTTGGAAAATACTTCCCTGTTAGTGGCTTACTTTAAATTTTGTTTATGACATGATTAACATATAAATTGATTTTTAAAGGAGTGACATCTCTACACATTTCAATCTTCTTATCTAGGGGCCCAGTTTATATTTCCATTTGTTTGAATTGGTGTTTATCTATACTGCTAATAGAGTGAATTTTAATATGGATCTTGTTTATTAAATTTTTAATGTTTTCCTTTGTTGAATTGCGAGGTATTTTCATTACAACTTCTATGATCATTGTTGTTTTTTATAAAACCTGTTCCACCTCACTAACTTTTTTATCATTTTGACAGTTATCTATATGTACTGCCTCACTTAATTCTCAAAACAATATTATTATGAAAGTGTTTTTATTATCCTCATTTTTATATGAAATACGTCAGCCTATATGGATTTAAAAATATATGGAATATAATATAATGAACTATTTTGTATACAAAATTAAACTATGAATCTATTTCTTGGTATCATTTGCCTCACTACCCACAGTTAACTCCTTATTTGAATTTAGAGCAGCAGGTCTAATAACACCATCTTGTTCAATGCCATCCTATATAATAAAAGGCTAATATGCAAATCAACCGAACGACAGAACAACCGGTCACTATCATGCGCAGAAACTCAATGCAGGAGCTCACCAGTGGGCAGAAACTCAATGCAGGAGCTTCGTCCTGGTGGTCAGTGTGCTCCCACAGAAGGAGTACCACTCAGCCAGAAGCCCTGAGCCGGGCTCACAGCTGGCGAGTGCAGTGGCACTGGCAGGATCCTCTCCCGCCTACATGGCAGGGCTCCCAGACTGTGAGAGGGCACAGGCCGGGCTGAGAGACCCCCACCCCCAAGTGCATGAATTTTGTGTACCGGGCCTCTAGTTTTGTTATAATGTTGTTGATAAAACAATATCGATTCCCAGCTGGGGCCACTGCGTGTGTAGAATTTGCACATTCTCTCCATGTCTGGACAGGTTTTCTCTAGGTACTCTGGCTTCCCCCCACATCCCAAAGATGTGCACATCAGGAAAACTAAGGTCTCTAAATTGCCCCAGTCTGAGTAAGTGTGGGTGTGGGTGTGGATGTGAGCGTGAGTTTGCCCTGTGATGGAAGGGCGTCCTGTCCAGCAGAGGTCCCACCCAGAGCTGCCAGAAGAGGTTCTGTTCACGAGCAAACATGAACTGAAATAAGCAGTTTGGAAAATAATAACCTTATTTCTTTTTCTTCATTTTTCTTTAATGTCTGTATAGATCACATTCATTTGAATATTTAATATTAGAAGTATTCGGGGTCTTTATTTAAAACTTTGGTAATGCTTTTGTGACCAGAAATATGCTGTAGGAACTTAATTCTCATTTATGTCAATTTGTCTATGGTAAAATTGGTTTTGTTATGTTTTGTTTTGCTTAAAGTCAAAACAACATATAACGAATTGTGAAATGAAAATTTACTGTATATATCATGTCCATGCAAGTTAATGTATGTTTATGACATAGGTATTGGGTTACAAAGATATCATATTGCTTTTTCATCTCTAAATGCATATATAAATGGCACCATGCTGTATAGACTCATCTGTCTCTTTAATATGTTTTCACATATTTCATGGTGAAACATGTACCTCTAGTTCATTCATTTGAGCCACTTTATAATATTCCTTTGTATAAATATATTGCATTTTATTTATAGTCTCGTGTTTATGAGCTGGTAGGTTACTATAAATCTATTGCAAATATTTATGTACATTTTTATGTTTGTGTCTATGCACAAGTGTTAGAATTTTTCTATGGTATAGTCTTAGTAGAATCACTGGGGTTTAAAATATTCACATCTTCAAATTTACTGAAATTTGAAAATTTCAGTCCAGTAGTGTCTAACTTGCACTCTTACTAGCAGTGTGTGAGAGTTTCCATTTCTCTACATGTTTACCAATGCTTGCTGCTCTCAGAATTTCATTTGTATCTTCCCGAATCCTAGTAATGCTGTACATCTTTTCCAATGTTTATTATGCATTTCCATCTATTTTTCATCATACTCAATGGGCAAATACTGAAACCATTTCCCCTAAGAACAGGAACAAGACAGGCATGCCTACTTTCACCACTCCTGTTCGACATAGTATTGGAAGTGCTAGCCATAGCAATCAGACAAGAAGAAGAAATAAAAGGCATCCAAATTGGAGAGGAAGAAGTAAAACTGTCATTATTTGCAGATGGCATGTAATGGATTGTTATATTGAATAATGAAGATAACAAAAGAATGAGTCTTTGAACTTGAATATATTTCAACAGAAGTCATCTAATCAAATGAACAGAGAGGGGAAAGATTGAAAAAAATGAACAAAATACCTTTGGGATAATAGCAAAAGTTTATAAATATGTATAATTGGTGTAAAAAAATGCAGAGAAAGAGGGTAGAGCATATGAAATATTTGAATGTATAATGACCAAAATTTTCCCAATTTTGTGAGCCAGACATTTATAGACTCAGGAAGCTCAGTGAACCCCAAGAAGTGTCAAAATAAACAAAACCGTTCTGAAAATCAACAATAAAGAGAAAATCTTGAAAACAGAAGGAGGAAAATGACACTACATAGAGGGAAACAACAATTTGAATGATCTTTGGTTTCTCACTAGAAAATGAAGATCAGAATGCAGTGAAACAACATCTTTACAATTTTAACTTTAAAAATATAATGGTCAATCTAGAATTCCATATCCAGTGGACATATTTTTTCCAGATTGAAGAACAAATTAAACTGTTTTCAAATAAAGTAAAAATACATAAATTTGTCACTAGCACATCTTCACTGCAAGAAATACCAAAGAAAGTTGTTTAGTATAAAGGGAAATGATACCAGATGAAAACTTCCATTTTCAGTGAGGAATGAAAAGCATTAAATATGTTGACTATCTGGATAAATATGATAGACTATTTTACTGTCCATGTAGTTTTTTTAAATACATAAGAGTAATTATAATAAAAATTATAGCATTATCTTATGGGGCTTATAATTTGTGACAATTATAGAAGATTTGAGTCAGTGGTTAATAGATCTATAAGATTCTAATAGATATCCCTATGTATATTTATGTGAAGTAGCACAACATGAATTCTAAGTAGAATTTGAACAGGTAAGAATGTATATTTTAATCCTTAAACACTTAAACAAATACAAAGAGACATAACTAAAAGGTCAATAAATAAATTAAAATAGAATTTTAAAAGATATTCTAATAATCCAAAAGGAGTCAGAAATCATTAACCGTAAAACAAACAACAAGAAAACAAATAATGAAATGGTAGACCCAAATCCAACTACATCAATGATTCAGTTAAGTTTTAATGACAAACTTTCCAATAAAAAAGCAAAAACTAACAGAATGGAGAAAAAGAATGTCTCTCTGAGGGACATACTTTAAAAACACAGACTCAGGTTGAAAGTAAATGGATAGAAAAGATGTGCCATGCAAACAGTAAACACCAAGAGCCTGGGTGGATAAATTATTTAGAAATAAATGAGTAATGTAGCATGCTAGAAGATAATAAGTACGGGGTCGATTTCTAAAAAGTAGACGAGGGTAGGGGCATAAGGAGTACACAGAGGTTACCATTTGAAATGGACTGGTCAAGGTAGACCTCCTTGAAAAGGTGACATTTAATTAACAACAGAGAAAGCTTTACATAGTCAAGAAGTAAGCAGCAGCCAAGCCCAGCCTCATCACAGAGCTGAGTGCTAACCCTGCTACTACTGCTGGTGGTGGTGATGAGATGACTGACCTCCAGGTTGTTCCTCAGTCAATGTATAATTAATTCTGTTTCTTGTATCATTCAGATTTAATTTTATAAAAATAAAAGCTATAAAATCAGTTAAATGAAAAATAGGTGATATTTTTATAATCTTGATTAAGTAGATGAGATCTTTCATACAAAAACACAAAGAAAAAAAACCAAACCATAAGAACAAAGTCAAAAGTAAAACACAACTGAGAAAAAATGTGATGCATATGAAAAAGGCTTTCCTCCCATCATATCTTGTTGGAGCAGCACCCTACATCAAGATAATTTCTGTATTACCGTAAGTAACATAAGCTCCTTCAAACCTATTCCAAAATGCTCAGTTACCTAAAAAAATATATATATATACTTAATATTGTCCATGAATGCTTAGTAAATAAAATTACTTTTTGTGCATGAAAAATCTTTCCTTCATTCCCCATTTATTTCATAGGGTCCAAAATGATAAAAACAGAACTTGGGATATGATAAGTATCAAAAAACTAGCTGTTACTATTATCATTGTTATTACCAAAATTAGTAGTCTCAGAAAGTTACAAAACCAGACAGACAGAAGCCCTTAGAGCAATAAACAAAGCAGTAGGCAATATGTTGAAGACAGCGATCCACTTCGTTACTTTGCTAGGGCTGCCATAACCAATTACCACAAATTGCATGGCTTTATAATATAACTTGATGGTCTCACACACAGATCTGGAGGTTAGGCATCCAAGATCCAGGTGTTAGTAGGGTAGTTAGTTTCTTCTAAGAGCTTTGAAAAAGAATGTGTTTCCTGTTTCTCTGCTAGCTTCTGGGATTTTGCTGGAAATCTGTGGCATTCTTTGACCTGTCAAAGCACCACCTCAATTCCTGCCTTCATATCCACATGACTTTCTCTCTGCATGTGTATCTGTCTCCAAATTTCCCCTTTTTAAAAAGACACCTGTCATGCTGGATTAGTGCCAATAATAATGACCTTCTTTTAATTTGATTACCTCTGTAAAGATACCATCTTTATATAAGGTCACATTCTGAAATATGAAAAGTTAGGATTTCAACATATGAAATGCAGGGAGACACAATTTAACCAATAACACATAATAACCCATTAATAAGTAATATTTCATTGGGTATTTCTTAATAAGTCACATTTTTACATAGTGGCTAATCATTCTCATATTTTTTTTTTCATGACCAAGATCTAGATATTTGTATTGGAAATCCAATGTGCATTCTTCACTCTTCATTGGGTATGCTTATGTTTAATTCACAGCAAACTGTTGGATCACAGTGATCTCAAGAATCTCTGTTGCCACCTATTTTCCTGAGTTCAAGGTACCCTGCCATAAATAATTAGCTATGACAGACAAGGAACACCAGGTGAGCAGATACAACTTTTAAAAAATTGCTTTAAATAGCCCCCCCCTCCCCCCCCCCCCCCGCAATGTTATGGCTATGTCATCTAAAGTGTCCTATGGCAAAATTGTTTCAAGTTGTTAAAAAAGAAACCTTAAAAGGCTTAAACAAATATGCAAAGAATGAGACTGAGGACAAATCATTGAGGCATTCATTTAATTCAGGTTGATGTCTGCATCTTTTTCTGAGTTTATTGATATTGTATATCGTTATTTACTTCAGTAGGGTGAACGTTCCATAGCATTAACCATGTGGTGAACTGTAAACTTGTAGCTATACTAAACAAAAACTAATGCATGTTCTAGGTCACAGATACTGCCAAACAAACTGTTATGGCAATCAGATTGTTTTATTGAAACTATACAAGTACTCACATACAGAAATAGTAGTTGTCGGTAAAAGGTTGAAAGATATGAGCTTGTTGTTTGTTTTTGCTCTAAACTATACACTTGCTCTTGTTTGCTCTGACTAAAGTGTCATCATGAAGGAAAGCAGGGCTGGCCTGAGGTCAAATATCTGAGTGGTCAAATTTACCAGCTCCCTTTTTCTCAGCTTATTATTCTTCTCCTCTTATGATCACCTCCTGCCCAGAGCACAGTTATTAAATATTGTCATTTTTTTTATAACTGCAAGTCTTTCTATCTCCAGCTTTTCAAAGAGAGAGTGGTATGATATAAACACTGATAAAGTATATTTTATTGAATACATGAATGAATGAATCAATCAGTGAGTGAATTTCGTCCAACCAGCACTGACTTCTTTTTTAAAAAAAAATATTTTTATTGATTTCTTTGATTTCAGAGAGGAAGGGAGAGGGAGGGAGAGATAAAAACATCAATGATGAGAGAGAATCATTGATTGGCTGCCTCCTGCATGCCCCCTACTGGGGATTCAGCCTGAAACCCAGGCATGTGACCAGACCTGGAATGGAACCGTGACCTCCTGGTTCATAGGTCAATGCTCAACTACTGAGCCACACTGGTCGGGCGAGCACTGACTTCTTACTGTTGAAAATCCAAAATTAATTTCCCTTTTCTTATTTTTTACTACTTTTAGTCTCTCCAGTTTGTCTAGTTATAAAAAATGTAAGATTACAATTGTAATAATTAACAGTACTAATAATTTATCATCAAAAGTTATTTGCTTCCATTTAAATGAATCTCTGCTTTGTAGCACTTCAGCCACTATGGTAAGAAAAAACTTAGACTGTCACTTAAGTCTATTTTTTAGTTGTTCTCCAAGTAGCAAATCTAGTCCTGAGAAGATTGGCTAGGTGCATAGCAGACACAGGATATAGGTGTATTTACTGACTGATGAGAAAAGATGAGAATTCAAACATTGGGATACTATCCTATATAATAAAGAGCTAATATGCTAATTAGACTGGACAGTGGAATGACCTTCTGGAATGACCAGTGGGTGGGGGACGGGGCTGCAAGGGCCTATTCTTGCACGAATTTCGTGCATCGGGCCTCTAGTCGTAAATATGAAAGTCTAGGTTTTGTTATATTTCATTGAAACCAAGATTTTTACATCATCATTAAAAACTGGGAAGATACTCAATATTTCCTGATAATCTCATCTAAGTAGTTCAGGTTGATGAGATCAAGTTTTGATCCAAGAAGATGACAGCGAGAAGTGTTTCTCCATTTCAGGCATCAACAGTGGACAGTTTCCTGGAAGCTTGGGAAAACAGGATGTTGTGTGGCAATGTGACAGAGCAGATTTTATTTTTACAGGAAAAGGGGACATAACAGTTAAGTCAAAAACTGGTTTTAGAATATAGTTGAAACACAAACTATTATTGGTCATATCTATTTTGGTCTTTGCAAATCTAAGCTTTTTATTACCATGGGAATATTTAAATGAAATTGTATAAATATGAATAAAACCCCCTAGTCTGAAGTCATGAACTACATTTCCTAATGACAGTAAATATTTCAAAACATCTTCCTGCCAAATATTCTAGTCAGCATTATCTATCTTATGAAAATCCTAAGGCGATACTCTATACAAAATTAAACTAGGCTTTATTTCCCACAACTGCCAAAAACATGACAAAAGTTAATGTTCTCTTTATCCAGACTTCTGGACTGGGACTTCTCAATGAAACTTGTTCCAGAGACATAATTGTTTGGGTCTTCCCTGCATGGAGTTCCTCAACATATTAAAGTAGAGATGAAAAGGTAATAAGGAAACTACATCTAGAATGTGTCAAGTTGTCAACATTATCAAGAACACTTTCAAGATCATCTTAGGTATATAAACACTACACAAATAAAATAGACAGGTTTCCTGCCCTTTAGAAATTCTCAGTTCAAGAGAAAGTACTTAAAACTAACCTTAGAATTACAGAGTCAATGAATTTAGAACCTGAGAAATATTTAATGATTACCAATATGAACATTGAGGCTAAGGAATCAATACAATGTTCTAACTCCATGAGTCTAAACTAGAATCCTGGTTTCTGGATTATCAGTCCAGTACACTGTCTATTTGCTTAAGCATCCAGATTTCTTAACTGTCCATTTCTAGTGCATAGAAGTACACTTTTCCATTCTGAACTTCAGTTCCCGTGCTGATAAAACCTTTATCTTTGCAGATGTAAGTGTGTAGGACCGAAGAAATAACCATTCTCCAGAACCAGCACAACGAGCCTTTATTGTCACTGCAATGCCCTCATCTCTGTAGGAAATGGGAGTGGCACAGGCCTGGTCTCTGGTTGGTTCCATTCAGACGCATTCTTACAGGAAGCCACGAAGATTAAAGAAACTGAGAAGTAATGGGAAATACGTATTTTGCTATCATGCATTTTTGCTTGGAGTTGGTTTTCTTCCAAACTGTAGCAACCCCCACAGAGAGGATTTTGGTTTGCTATTCCTATTGAGTATAATATTAGAGTTACAGTATCATCTTCTGGACCGGCTAAAAACCAAAAATGGGAAAAGCTATTTAGAAGAAAACAAGTGGAAGTATTTAGCTAAATACACTTTTCATGTTAAAAGGTCTTGACTGTATTGCTTTGTTGTTACTGATGGTGTTTTGGTGAGATCAGTAAGTATGAGAGCTCTTTCTCATCAATAAATGTGTTTAGGTTAGAATCAGAAATTTAAAAATAATCATTTATTAAACTATTAATAGTTTGTTAATCCTTTTTAAAAAGGATCAGCTATCTACTACATGCCCCCGACCAGGGATCAAACCTGCAACCCAGTCATGTGCTCTGAACCAGGAATCAAACCAGCAACCTTTCGGTGCAGAGAACAACACCTAGCCAACTGAGCCACACCAGCCAGGGCAAGTCAGAATCAGAAATTGCAGAATGGTAGCCTATAGTCACATTGGGGCTTCAGGTCTATATTCTTTGAGTGGCACAATATTTATTTTAATTGTCTTAAGACCCCTTTACATTACCCCTGGCCCCTAAAAGCATTAAAGTTCACAGTCCCTGGGATGGCTATTACTGTTATTTGTTTTCTCCAGAGAAGAAAATACCAGGATAGAAAAGGAATAAACCTTAAAGGTAAAGGGGATGGGAAGAAGTCACTGAAATTATTTGCAGATAGCTAAACAATTTCTAAAATGTAAATGGAGGATGGAAATCTATTGAAGTGTAAAGCAGAATAAGAAAACAACCTTCATAAAAACCAAGATTTCAAAAGACAAGAAGAGAGGACCACCATGTCCAGGAGATCCCTTGGGTAGCAGTTAGAATTGCCTTTGGCTGTATGTAACAAAACCTAAGTGCTGTGTCTAAGAATTCCAGAGTCAGCTCAAGGCTGATACACTGCTGTAGGAAGTCATCAGGATTGGCTCCTACTCCTTTCCAACTACATTCGCAAGTGTGTAGATTTTGTTCTTATGATTGCAAAGTGGCTCTTTTATATCCAAGCATATGTCCCAATCCAGATATGAACAAGGGGATAGGCCAAAAAGGAGAAGATGCATTCTTACTTTTGAGCACAAAAAATTAAGCTTTTTAAAAGTCTCATCCAATAGATTCCTACTTGCATTTTATTAGTCTGAAGTGCATTGCATAGACAAATCTAGCTGGAAGGTAATCTCAGAAAATTAGTACTTCTAACTGAACATCTTGAAAATAGTTAGGGTCCTATTGCTAAAAAAGACGACAAGAAAAGCATTGAAGTAATTTATTATTAGCTAACAATTAAACAGCATTTTCTACATGCCAAACACTTGACATATAATAATGCATTTAATGCAGGTACCCTCTGCACTACACACCATTATATTTCCACTTTGAATATAAGTAAACTGAAGCAAACAGACCTTTAATAACACGCAAAAGACCACCTAGCTAAGAAGTGGCAGAGCCAAGGTTTGATCCCAAGTACTCTGTCTCCAGATACCATGGTAGTACTAGTACTGCATTGTGTGTATGACACACCTAAAGCGGCACAAGAGTTAGAACTGGCAGCTACACAGAGGGTGGTAGGGATGCTATTAGCTAAACCGAAAGTCTGACTTCTAAACCACACCACCGGGTGACAGTCCTATTCCTCATCCACATTTCCCACTCCTCCTCCATCCATTTGACTCCAGAATGAAAGATAAAAAGATTTTATACCACAGTATCACTTAAGACGCTTTCAGCTTTGAGTAACAAAAAAGCAAAACAATACTAATGGCATCAACAATAAGAAATTGTATTGGTGCGTATGATGGGAAACAGCTAAGCCTAGTCTGACTGGACTTCAGCTTCATGTGAACACTATTCTCTTTGGTATTCACTCCTCTGTGAGTTAGCCTTCTTTTAGAGGTAGTTTTCCTCATTATAAAAAATGGATGACAGAAGTAAGTGATGCAGTATTTTCCTCGTTTCTTTCTTGAAGGAGAGAGAGAAACAAATTCTCTATAATTCTCTCTTAAGAGCAATTAAGGACTCCCTCTCCCCCAGAAGAGCTTCCAACGATTCTCCCAGGTCCAGAATTGGTTTCCTTGTCTATTCCTAAAACAATTACTGGCGTAGGATAGAAGTGTAAAAGTCCAAAAACAGAAAGTTAATGAGAAAATAATGAAAATAAAAAAAAAAAAACCCATTAAAGTGAAGAGTAAAAAACATACAAAGTGTCTGACTTGTATAAGATTTCCAATCACCAATCAAGGAATACTGAATGCTGGAATACAGAAGAGTATATTCTCAAATTTATCAGGGTGAAGATATAATTTTTAAACCTAGAATTATATCCCCAGCTAAACTATCAACCAAAGACGAGAGCAAAATAAATACTTTTTTCACATACATAAATATTCACGAGTTTCATTTCATATATACAACATTTTTAGGAGGTTATTTAAGGATATATGTCAGAAAAACGAGAATAAAAAAAGAAAAACAGAAAAAGTGTGTGATACAAATAACAGGTATCCTTGAAAGTGGGATGCAGGTGGGATAGGAAATTCAAGGATTGATGAAAAATCTGTGTAAGAATCAATGATGCCCTGAAATTTCTTTTCACACTACGCTACCAGGTGTCAGCTCACCAAAGTGGTCTGAAGACTGAGATGTACTCTTTAGAGGTGAAACCCAGAGGGATTTTGTATTCAGTGATATTAACTGAAGTGGGAACACTACAGTGAAAGAAGAGATTAGGTGAAAGTCTACACACTGAACAGTGTGATACTAAAGCTCCTTCTTTGACTGAGTATTGGAGATTTTCTCTTTGGGGAATGTGTTGAACCCAAGAGATAAATATTTAAAGGTATAGACAGGGACCTGCAGCTGCAAGGTTTCCACACTATCACTCAAAACCCAAAGCCCACTCTCTCTATATACACAACGTACGTTTAGGTTTTTAGTGTCTCAGTCATATTAGAAAACAGAATACCAAGAATAACTAAAGACATATGAGAAAATTCCAACATGAAAGACAGGCACTAAATGGTATAGGAAAAATAAAGGAGCACTGAGGAAACATCAAATTTTCAGGGAAATAAGGAAATATTTCCAAAGGAAACCTATAATTACTGGCCTCAGAGAGATAAGACAAGAGGAAACAAGGATAGGAAGCTGAAAAAGCACTTTTTAAGAATCAAAAAAGAAGTCTAAGAAATTAAAATACGATCACATAAAAAAATTCAGTGAGGATTTGGAAGACAGAGAGGAGAGCTAAAGACATTTTCCATGAAATAACAAAAGTGGCCACTTCTCAGAACAACCGTGGAAACAGAAGTCAGTGAAGCCCTGTGTTTAAAACCTGAGGGTGGTGCATGACATCAGCAAGATAATTGAATAAGATGTCCCTTGATATGTCCCCCACAGAAAACAATTTGGTATCCATCCACAGAAAATGTGTCTTTGTGGAATCTGCAGTATCCAGCACCACATGCCAAGGGACCCGGGAGAGGTGTTGCCCATATAGGAACTGGGTATTAAGCAAACAGACCTTGGTCCTGGTTGTGGATCCTGAAGTGACCCATGAACTGACTTCAGGCTCTCTTGACCAGGATCCAGGAGCCCTGGAGAACACTGATCTAGGCAATCACCCATGGATAAGAGAGCCTTTCTGGAAGTCCAGGAGTCTAATAGAGAAGTTACAGCACGCTGTTGGAGCAAAAAATATCCAAGATCAGGCAAATTGAAAAAAGTGAGAGGAACAGCTTGAAATGACCCCTCTTCCAAGGTGGCACAGCTCAGTGCCAACAGAGCCCTCCTCAGCCATGACCCTTCCCACGAAGTGAAAGTGAGTAAGCTCTGCAGGAAGCTGGCAGGGGCCAATTTCTCTCTCCACCAATCTAGAATGCTGAGTCATGAGCTTCATGACTAAGGGGCCCTAAGAGGCTGGGAGAACATCAGCCATATCTCAAAAGGTATCAAAGGGGAATACATCTTACTGAGTCATGAACTGCTGATATGCCTCACCTGTGGGTACCCACAATCGGCCCATGGGCACCCGTAGCATACTGTGCATCATATGTACACACTCCCCCATCCCATGGTCAGCTCCCTGTATGTGCTTCTGATGGTAGCAAAAGCAAGTTTTGACAGACAGCTAGTAGGCATGTGCAGGAAGGTGAACTGAATCTGTGGGCCTCAAAGAGACCACAAACTTGAGCATTTAACATTACCTTCAGGAAAGCTGTCAGTAACTGGCCTGTTGAGAAGCAGGATGGAGTAAAAGCATAGAAGCTTAACAATTCTGCCACAAGAGGGAGCAAGAAGCGTGAAGCATATGTATCAAATAATTGAGAAAACCTCAGAACCCTAGTAGAGCTGAAGGAACATAATTCTTTTCCAAAGTCAGTCAGTAAAGATCAGAGGAGATGACTATTACTTAAAATGTGAAGATAGCAATTCAAGACTTCTAAAAATATAAAAATTCAAATAAAAATGACACCGCAAAATGGCCACAATAATTTTGTAGCAATTGATCCCCAAAACATGGAGCTCTGCAAATTATGCAACAAATAATTCAAAATAGCTGTTTTAAGGAAGCTCAATGAGCTACCAGAAAACACAGAAACACAATTCAATGAAATCAGGAAAACAATGCACAAACAAAATGAGAAGTTTAACAAAGAGATGGAAGCAATAAAAAAAGGAAATTGTGAGGTGAAGAATACAATGAATGAACTGAAAAAAATGCAACAGAGAGCAATAACAACAAAATTGACCAAGTAGAAGAAAGAATCTAAGAATTAGAAGACAGAACCTTTGAACATAGACATTCAGAGAACAAAGAAAAAAGAATGAAAAAGCATTAAAAAAAAGTGTATGTGATCTATGGGATACCATGAAAAGAACTAATTTGGGAATTATTGCCATTTCTGAAGGAGATAGGAGGGAGAGGATATCAGAAAACTTATTTTTAAAAATAATGGTTAAAATCTTCTCAAATCTGGAGATTTAGCCATTTATGAAATCAATAATAAACAGGAAAATAAAAAAATTCACAATAATGTGGAAATTAAACAATACACTTCTGAAAAACAAATGGGTAAAGGAAGAAATCAAAAGGAAAATCAAAACTATCTCAAAACAAATTAAGGAAACTTAACACATCAAAACTTATGGGATCCAACTAGAACAGTAACAAGGAAAGATTATAGTGGTTAAGTAAGCTTCTACATTAAAGAAGAAAAATCTTAACTTTATATCTCAAGGAATTAGAAGAAGAACAAACTAAGCCCAGAGTTAGCAGAAGAAAGGAAATAATAAAGAATAGAGATGAAATCAACAACATAGAGAATAGAAATCAATACAATTATGAGTTGATTTTTGAAAAGATAAACAGTGATCTCACTTCTAGGAATATATCCTAAGAAACCCGAAACTCTCATCAAAAAGAATATATGCACCCCTATGTTCATAGCAGTGCAATTTACAATAGCTAAGATTTAGAAATAACCCATCAGCAGATGAGTGGATAAAAAAACTGTGGTATATTTACACAATGGAATACTATGCGCCAATAAAAAGGAAAGAACTCTTACCATTTGCAACAGCATGGATGGACCCGGAGCTTATTATGCTGAGCGAAATAAGCCAGACAGAGAAAGATTAAGAAGTATCACATGATCTTACTCATATGTGGAATCTAATGAACCAAATAAACCAATGAACAAAAATAAACCCAGAGACAAAGAAGCATGAACCTCAGAGGGCAGGCAGATGAGGGTGGGTGGGAAGAGATCAACCAATGAACTTGCATGCATATATGCATAACTCATGGACACAGACAATGGGGTGGTGAGGGTGTGGGGTAGGGGCAGTAGTGGGCTGGAAGAGGTTAATGGCGGGGGGTACAGGAGGACCTATGTAACACTTTCAACAATAAAGTTTTAAAAATAAAATAACTGAAAAACAAGGAAAAAAGTAAATAAAAGAAATGGATAAATTCTTAAAAACATATAACCTACCAAAACTGAATGATGAAGAAATTGAAAATATGAACAGATCAATTACAAGTTAGAAGAGTGAAGTAATAAACAAAAACAAAAACAAAAACAAAACTCTGACCAAAGAAAAGCCTAGGACCAGATGGTTTAAAGAGCTAATGCTGTATCTGTCACGTATGCCACCTGCTGCCAGGTCAGGATGGCTAGCTGACCACATCTATCAAGTGCTTCCTCGACCACAGGGCCAGGAGGAGGGACTGAGCACAGCAGGCTGGCCGGGCCCACAGCATCCGGGGCAGGGCTGTTCTTCTCCGCCAGGCCTTCGGTCACATGCCCACCCTGGGGCAAGCAGGAGTAAGGCAGTATAACTGGGAGCACCACCAGAACCAAGTGGAAATGGGGAAGGAAGCTTCTCCAAGGAATGCGGGATGAGATCATGGAAAGGGAAGAAACAGTGGTCAGATCTGTGTGGATGAAAATGAGTCACAGCTGTGACACCACGGGCTGACTGGGCCCAGGAGCCTTTGGCAGGGTGCTCTGAACTTACTGAGCCCTTGGGCACCAGGCATGTGGTCCAGTTGGAGTCACCAGCTTTGTGCAGTTCCCCGCACCAGCTCCATGAAGAGGGGGCTGAGGCATTTTTAGCCTGAGAACCCAGAGAGCACGAGTCAGCTGCTGGGTCACAGCCCAGGACCCTGTGGCAGGTCAGCCAGAGAAGAGAGGCTACCGTGCTGAGAAGAGGGGAGGAATGAACCCAGACTGGAGTTCAGAGGGCACGGCCAGATGACAAACACACTGGGAAGTGGGACCTTGTTCAGCCCTTATCTTTCATGGCGCTGCCCTCCTCGAAGGTGCAGGGCAGACACAGTGAGCGGGGATGGAGGGTGAAAAAACAGGGTGGGAAATTGAAGAGGGTGTCCTACCCTTCCCACCGCAGGCTTTCCCAGGGCCTGAGACAGGACCAGCAGGCAGGCCAGGAGCTTTGAAGGGACAAGAGATTGAGCTGCAGACTGGCCTTTTCACTACCTGGAAATGGAGACCTGGATGACTGGAAAGACTATGGGACCTGCAAGATTTCGTCCAGGAATAGAGAAGAATGATGGCCCAAAGCAGGTTGGTTGGGGACCATGTGAGAGAACAGCGTTCTGCTTCCATCTGCACCCCATCAAGTCCAGTGCACCCAGTGAGCTGGTTATGATTAGTGAGCACCTTCTGTATGCCAAGCTCGGTGCTGGGCATGAGGGTCACAGCACCTGGCCTTGTTCCTCGTGCCCTGCCGGGGCTTCCATTAGCGTGGGATCCCAGGTCTGTGCCTGCCCACCCGCCCCTTGGTAGCAAGACTGAGCCCTCACTGTATTCCTGAGATGGTGACTCCTGGATGCCCTCTGCTTGTCCTCCAGCTCCTAAAACTGTGTGGGGTGGAGTCCTACATAACACTCCTTCCACAGGCCCCCACCCCAGCCCTTTATCCCATAGCCCTCCACCGTGTGGAAGTCTGTTCATCCATGCAACTAACATTTATTCAACACCTACTATGTGGCAGGCCCTGTGCTAAATAAAATGAGGATCACGTGGGGGAAAAAGCTTCCGCACAGCAAAATCACATAATAGCAGTTTCTGTTGTCAGATCAACTGCGAAGGCACCACAGTGCCTGTGTTCAGCTAAGCCTTGCTTTACGGTTGCAATTGGTCTATTTGATCACTTGTTCACCTCTCACTGTGACTGATTTGGAAGTTAACTTCATCATAGGGATGTATGTATGTATAGGAGCAATCACAGCATATATAGGGCTCAGTACTATCTGCAGTCTCCAACATTCACTTGGTAACCTGGAAAGCATCCCCTGTAGATAAAAGTGGAACTACTGTATCATTTACTTAGAGGCTGCGCACAGAATACCTTTTACAAGTTCTCACCGCACAAACACACCCAAAAAAGTAACTGTGAGGTGATGGAGGTATTAACTAATCTTATGGTGGTAATCATTGTGTAATATATATATATATCCGTTTCTCACGTTGTCCTCTAACTTATATAATTTCACATGTAAATTCTATCACAATAAAACTAGAAAAAATTTCAGGGAAAATAATTTGTACCATATAATTTGGCACCCTCCCAAACTATATACTACATATGAGGGGAGAATAAATATAATTTCAGTTGTGCCAAAATCTTAAAAAAATAAAAATTCCTTGTGCGTATATGTTCTCAGGAGGCTACATGAAATTTTACTCCAAAGCAACAACAAAATAACAAGAAAGAGAGAGTGAAAAAAGAGAAGAGCAGAGAAGACAAGACAAGGGAAGAGAAAAAAAAAGGGGATAGTAAACCAGAAAAGAGGGATACACAGCATTTAGGAAACGAAGAATCTAACACAGAACAACATTAGGGAATTCTTGGGATAATGATGAAAGGAAATCTTAGTCATAGAAAGCAACGGGTCTAGAGTGGAGCAGAAGGTTGGAAGACTCCAAGAAAGATTACCTGCATAGGGAAAAGAGAAAAGACCTAGTAGATTATCTGATGTCTTTGTACTAATGTAGTGATCTACTTGACCGTATTAGATTGGCAAAGGATTTGGGGATAAAACAGTGATATTTCAGTGATAGAAAACTGAGAAAATGACAAAGAAAGTAATTATTAACTCCAGGAAAAAGAAACAGATACAAAGAAAACGTAATTGTCATACCCATATGGATTGTTAATAAAATTTTTGATTTAACCAAAAACTTGAATAAATTGTGTGTTAGGTGTGTATAAAGCTATTACATCTTCATATTTTTAGTAGATAGTCAATAACAAGTAAACTAATAATGTTTTAAAGTTGTAATGCATGTTACTTAGAAACATGATATGAATATTGGGAGAATCAGCTAATAAGATTTGACAATGATTATACCTCTGGGATCTGAAATTATTTTTGGGATGCTGAGTGGGATAAGAAACTACTAATTTTCATTATAGGCTTTGAAAATCTATTGGATCTTTAAATCTATGTACATCTCTCTGTTTAATAAAAATAAAAATTGTTTTTAAAGGAGTATATTAGCCATGTAGTTTAATTTTTATTACAAGTTACATTTTACAAATGATATAATTATCCCTTTCACCTTCTTTTAGATGATGCTATTATCACTATGCTCTAGCATTGTTATTCATAACCCTACATCTTCAGTTCATCCTAATGCATTGTTTTAATACATTTCAGCCAGTAGATTATAGCAAAGATAAGTGATTTGATTAAATCTATACACATAGCAAGTGTTCTCAAAAAGCTGTTCAATTTCTTCTTTTGCATTTAGGAATTTAGGCCAAAAGTTATAGGTTGGAAAATAAAACCTGCCACTGAAGTATAAACATTACTCATGCAGATTATAACAACATTTGTAAAATTTATGGGCAAGGTAATCTGTTAGATGGTTATTTAAATGTGACAAAGTAAAGCTGAAAGTAAAATTCCAACATCTGGGGCCAGAATATCTGTATTCAGGAGGGTTAGATGTGCATTCCAATGATCAAGGTGCCCTTGAGGAACTCTGAACTTTTTTTCTAAGAGTTATCCTTGATTGAAGTGAATGTCCCAAATCAGTAATTGATATCTTACTTACTTATCTTTGTTAAAATTTGTCGATTTACCCACTGGACATTTGTAAGAGTTATTGACCATCTCAGGGTTGCTCAGGAAAAGAAAATCACCAAAAGTGCTTATGATGGCTAATTTTATGTCAACTTGACTGGCCTAAGTATTTGATCAAATATTTTGGGTGTGTCTGCCAGAGTGTTTTGGATGTAATTAACATTTAAAGTAATAGACAGAGTAAAGCATATTGCTCTTCCAATGTGGATGAGCCTCATCCAATCCATTGAAGGCCAGACTAGAATAAAAAGGCAGAGTAAGGGAGAATTCCCTCTCTCTGCATGGTGCCTATCAGCTGGGGCATCAGTCTTTGCTGGCCTTCAGATTTTACTCACAATGGAACTTACACATCAGCTCTCCTGGTTCTCAGGCTTTCATAGTCAGACTAAGATTATACCTTTGGCTCTCCTGAGTCTCCAATTTGTCAACTTCTCAGTCTCTATAACTGTGTGACTTGATTTTCTATAAACAACCTCTCTCTCCTCCCCGCCTCCCCCTCTACACACACACACACAATAGGTTCTGTTTTGTTTGTTTTTGTTTTTTGTTTTTTTGTTTTTTAGAAAAACCCAGATTAACACAGAGTTTTTTTACATAACTTTTCTGGAGGAAATGAACAAGTTCAGTTAAACTGATATTTCTAAATATTTAAATATCCAGTCAACCACACCGAGGTCGTAGATATCTAATTTTTGTCTTAAGTTTAGTTTTTTGGCATGAATGTAACAGGAATCACCTAATACTAATCTAGGCCAAATATGATTTTAAAAAGGAAGGTGGGGAGGGATTTACTGTAAGGAGAGACAAGTATTTTGGTGCCGTCAAGGGCAGAAGTGCTGCTACACACCACGAGATTGAACAGGACGTGAGGCCATTTCATGTTCCCATTTAGACTTATCTCAAGACATTTGTTTTGTTTCTTTTTCTCTCTACTGACAAACTATCACTGTTACTCTGTTCACAAAGTGATAACCATGCCATAATTCAAGAGGTTTTACTCTCCTTAATTCAAGAGACCAGCTCATGTAGGGATAAAACTCTTGATACTAACTCTAGATTCTTATGGGAGGAATTTGGTCATATTTGGGTCAGGTACTCCTCTTGATCCAACTATCTATCAGGAGCATAGAGTCATGTTGTATGAACACAACTGTCATCCCCTATACCTGTGACTGTGTGGATGAGAATAGGAGTGTTAGGAGTCCTGAGATAAGACAGAATAATTCTGAACTTATTTTTTCTTTCAATTTACGTTAGGATCTTCTGGGTGTCCAGCACTGGGGATGTAATTCTGAAAAAGACAGACATGTTTCTTACCTTCACAAACCTTACTATCTAGTTAGGTGTATTGTGGCATGTAGGGGACTGGTGAGAATTGGGTTTATATGTACTTAAAATGCCAATGTAATGTAACAAGTGATATTATGCAGACAAAAAAAAAGGTGTTATGAAAGCAACTGAAAAGAGGTATGTCCTTCAGACTTAGGAGATCACTGATGTCTTTTTGTGAGAAATTACATCCATGCTAAGACTATAAAGATGCATAGCGATTAGCCTAATCCAGTGGTTGGCAAACCGTGGCTCGTGAGCCACATGCGGCTCTTTGGCCCCTTGAGTGTGGCTCTTCCACAAAATACCACGGCCTGGGCGAGTCTATTTTGAAGAAGTGGCATTAGAAGAAGTTTAAAATATCTGGCTCTCCAAAGAAATTTCAATCGTTGTACTGTTGATATTTGGCTCTGTTGACTAATGAGTTTGCCGACCACTGGCCTAGTCAAATAGATGAAGAAAAGACGTAACAGAAATGACAAGACTGGAATGTTTACTAGTATGTGAATAACAGATCAGGTTGATGGATCCAAAACAAAATCATATGGGAATGCTGATGGGTATCTTCCTTTGGATTTCCCAAAAATCAGATCTTGAGACAAGATAAGACAAAGTTAGATTTTTCCAACAAAGATGGCCAACAACAATATTAGGTTTGCATTCTCCCCAATGTAGCAACCCCAGCAGAAAAACAGCACCTGTTCCTGGATGGTTTTAGGAAAAAGTTCCATCACTGACTCTTCTGGAAACAATTGGGCCATTGAGCCAATCACCATGCCAAACATTTGGAATATTCTGACTAGTCAGGAATTAGGGGATTCAGAAAGGCCACACTTGTATCACCAAAAAGTAGGTGAGGATGAGTGGTTCTTCAAAAGATAATACAGCATTATTACCAGAAAAGAGAATGGATGCTAAGCAGGCAAAATCAACACATGTCTACTAAAACTTGGGGTGTTACTCCTTTAATATTTACTTTATACCTGGGGGGGTGTTATGTATTATACAGACTTATCAACCAAGGATTTGGGGAAAGGAGGTGGCAACTGAGTTCATTCAATGACTCTCTTCTATCAGAGTAGTAATTTGGACATAAAGGATGGTTGCAAAGAGTAAAAAGTTAAATCATCGACACTTTGATTATCAGTATATCATAAACATTTATGCATAAAGAGAATAGTAATTCTTAACCCATATTGGGTTCAGAGACTTTTTTTCACAGATTTTTTTTAAACTCATGAATTTAATAGGCCTGCTCCTCAGCAAATGTTTTTGTACACACATTCTTCTTGTAAGGCATTCAGTCTCCGTAAAGCCCAAGTTACACTTCCAATCCAGACTGACTGAATGTTTTCAAAGCCCTGGGCTCCCTTGCAAGTAAACAGATAGTCCTTTTCATAGTTATAATATAGAAAGGCCATTTAGATGAATTTGTTGATTTTTAGTTTTAAACTGCTGAAATTATAAAGATACACAAATACTAAACATTATTTTCATAGTGTATTCTTGTTCAATTCAGTGTCACAATCTTAAATCAAGACAGATAAACTGTATTCAATTTCTGGTGAGGATACAAGGGCAAAAAATTAAGTCTTTCTGAAGCTTTTGAATATTGTTTACTCCCATAATAAAGAAGGCAGCTTGTTGCCTAATAAGATGAGGCCTGGGAGGTTGTGTTATCAATTTGTTGATTCCTTGGAGGAAAAAAAAAACACATTTTAAAAACAAATCCAAGAGTAAGGCATACATGAATGCAATCCATTTACACTGAGAGCACAATACTATACTGTTCCAAATAATGAATTTTTGTATAGAAATTTTTTTCCTTCTACGGTGCCTTCCCTAAATAATATGTTCAAGAATTAAATATATGTTTATAGGAACCACTTTAGGGTTCCTCTGCCTTTTTTTTTAAATAAACAATATTATAAGCAACCATAAATTTGTGAAAATGTTAAAATGCTAAAGTTGTAGGATTGCCAGTTAAAATACAGGATGCCCAGTAAAATTTGAATTTCAGATAAGCAATAATTATTTTTCAGGATAAGTATGTACCAAATATTGCATGAAACATACTTATGCTTAAAAAAAAACTATTATTGTTTATTTGAAATTCAAATTTAATTGGGCATCCTATATTTTAATTTTCTAAACCTGGCAGCCCTATACACTTGCAAACAATATTGTTTTATTCATTTGTAAATAAACATTTGATTTACATATTAAAGTAGTTTTGGTACAGGCATCTCATTTTATTGTGATGTCTGTTTTCTAGTTAAGGATATACAATTATATTCTCATTTTCCCCCCATAAACAGTTTCAACTCATATCCTTTTTAACTCCCAAAGAACTTTATGAAGACAACCAGACTGAGATAGATGTTTCTTTAATTCCAATTGGTTTCATATCAACTCTTTTAGTATTTGAGGAAATATTATTAAAAGTTGTATATTTTATGCTTCTAAAGTAACTTATATGTATGATTTTAAATTATTTGTCTTCGAAAGCAGAAACTTTTCAAAATGAACCATTATGTAGAAATGAAATCAGGGAGTCTAGAAAATGAATAATTCATTTTTAAGTAAATGAGAAATTATTTTGTGCTGTTACTTATACATCTTCACATTTATAGTTAAATAGTAATTTTCGATACACAGAGTATTAGTTGTGAATTGTGGTTTTCAATATCACAGACACATTTGTTGCTGTGGTTTTGCAATATCATTCCCTAATGCTTTTCTCAATTGTGGTTTTCACAATCATTGTTTGATAGTCATGTAACTGTGGTTTGGGCTGCTCTACCCATTTGGACAGAGATAATTGCTTATAGGTTTTGCTGTCTTTTTATTTTATAACCTTAGTACGTTAAACTAAAAAACCCAAAAATTTAACTTTAAATAACATTAACATTCTCATTAAAAATTATGAGAAAGCACAAAATATAATAGTATCCTAGTTTAATTCATTTATACTAGCTATAATTAACATGTATATCAATAAATTAAATAAACTATATTTCTTTCTAATAGTGGAGTCTGGTTATTTTATCAATCCTGCCTTGAATTTCCTGACTTTTGCTCCTTTCAGCTTTTAAAGTGAATATTTAGCTGAGATTTGTTTCTCCCTTGCTTTGCATATTTAACCATTTCAAATGCCAAAAGAAACACTAACTGTTATGATATTTTAATTCCAATGGGCATTCCTTTTTTAGTGACATAAAAAGTCAGCCAGTTCTGTAAAGAGATCTTTAGAAGCCATAATATATAACACACCCAATTCTAAGCACACACCAATTTAATTGTAATGAACTGAAAATGAAGAAGGCAAAAATCTGTAGTTCTCTGTTGGCTTCCTCATTCCACAACACAAACACCAGTAACCCCGCTTTTCCTGGTACTGATGGCTTTCATTTGTTGGTCCTTCGGGGGAGGGACTTTGTCAAGATAGTGCTTTTTCCACTGCAGAGGACCAGTATTCACACAACCTCATGTGGTAACAGTACTAATGGTAATGTTACACAATTCACGACTGGTCTGCAGCTCTGTGTGAAGAGTCTCTCAGCCATACCTTTCCCAGGGCCACTCTTTATACCTTCCAGAAGATGTCCTGATGGGGTTATAACTGACACTGATTACAGTGCCTCCTGCACAGGGAGCCGCCTGCATTATGCTCAATCAGCCGAAGCTCTCTCCTGACCCTCAGACCCTTTTAGAGTTTGGTGGGGCTCCCACCAAGGCTAGTCAGCCAGACAAAGGGGGAGCACCATTTCAGATAAGAATGGATGATCTCACAACCTGGGGGAAAGTCAGCGGTATCTGGGGTGGGGGGGGTGGGGGTAATATGTTCACTGCGGTAGAGAGTTTATTAGTAAATACTGATTACATAAAGCAGCCAGTGAAACTGACACTCAGATAGAAGCTACTTGCAGCTCACCCGGGAGAATATATTTAATACTCAGTGTATATGAAACTATGAGAAACTAAGCTAGCCTCATGCAGCTTAACTTGGCCAAAATAATAACTATGCAAATCACTTCCACATTTGTTCTTCTGTTGGCTTGCCGTTTCCAACCTTCTACACACACAATAATTGAATAAGAATGAAACAAAACTTTAAAAGCCAAAGAACCATGAAATAGTTATTAGGTCTTACCTGCTTGGGAAATTATGGCAAGATCAAATCTTTTATTAGTCGTCGGCTGCTTCCCTGTGGCAGAAGAACTAAAAGGATTAAAGGTCATGGGGCTGGCTGGGGAGGGACATCAGAACTTCCACAGACCTCCTTAAAAAGTTAGTATCTGATTAGAGATGGTTCATTTCCCACCGAGGACTAATCACCTCGCCTAATGGTCCTCCCTTCTGATGTGAGAAAAATATCTGCCTGTCTCCAAATTTGGAATTTTTACAATATGACTTGAAAGCTCCAGGGGAGACAGAGCACTTTAAGGACACCGCTCAGCAGCATCCCATCTGCGCGGGCCAAGTGGGGGATGGTCCATGTCCAGGGCGGTCTCCAGGGAACCCTGAGAGCAATGAAATGGTCTCCTGAGAGCCTGGGCAGATGAGAGGACTTAACTGGCCCCAAGACACACAGTTGGCATTTGTGATCAGCTGGCTCTCGCCCGAGGATTTTGCCAGTGGCCTAACCTTCCTGCCAAGAACCTGGGAGGGCGGGGTGGAGGCCAGGGGAGGGGGCGGCATAACTGGAAGCGCAAAGTTTATGGAGACTGAGATTTCTTTGTGCCCCACCGCATAAGCTTGGAGTGAGAGAGGAGAGTTGGGGTCCATCCGAGGGGGCTGTTGGAAGAAGTTGCCAGGAGGGGTGCTCTGGCGGATGCCTAGAGCTGACGCGGTGTCAGCAGCAGAAGGTGGCCTCCTTCCAAGTCCTCCCCATGCCTCTCAACCCCCAACCCCCCGCCGCGCTCCCCTGCACCCCACCCGACCTAGGCCGGGCCCTGGTTTGCGTCCGGACTGGCTTTGGCTGCAGCCAATCCTCCTTTGGCTGATGGACTAGTCTCCCCTCCCCACCACCCCGGCGCGCCCCTCCCTCCCGCGCCTCGACGCCTCCCGCGGCAGAGCGCGAGCTGCGCGGCCCGGAGCGGCGGCGGCGGCGGCGGCGGCGGCGGCGGCGCTCGAGAATCTGCCCCGCACGCCCGGGCGCGGGGAGAGCGAGCGCGCTCCTCCTCCCGCGCCTTCCGCCCCCTCTCCCCTCCTCTCGCTCTCCTTTCCCTCCCTCCTTCTCTTCCTTCTTTCCGGGTTCCCCTTTCCCTTTTCTCTCTCCCTGTCCATTCGTTTGTAAATTCCCGTTCCCTTCCTCCCCCATCCCATCACCCCCCCCACTCTCCCCTCCCCTCCCCACTG